>NC_034590.1:167345579-167401194 GCF_900095145.1 Mus pahari
GAAGGAAGGAAGGAAGGAAGGAAGGAAGGAAGGAAGGAAGGAAGGAAGGAAGGAAGGAAGGAAGGAAGGAGTCGTTCTGTCCAAAGCAGTGGGCCCATGAGGTGGGACAGCTCTCCACACAGTGGCTGACCTTAAAGTAGAAAACACAGGCCAGGACCAGGGACTGGTATAACTGTTGAAGGCCCACCCTGGATGCCTCTTTCTACCAAGCAGGCCCCACCTCTTACAAGCCCTATATTTTTCAAAGCAATACCATAAACCAGAAACTGAATTTTCTGAACACAAGCCTGTGGAGATATTTCAAGTTCAAAAGTGCCATGGCCCCCTTTGCTACAGACTCCACTGGGAAGACACTGGCAAAGTGACTCTATCTAAGCCTTGGGAGAAAGGAGGTGGCCACTGGCATGAAGTCCTGGTCTGAGTGGGTCGCCTGTGGACCATGTACCCAGCGCTCAGCCGGCCGCCTTCCCTACCCATCCCAAAGAAGCTGCGTGCTGCCTGTAGCTCAGTTAAGCCGAAGGTTTGGAGAGCTGCCTTCCTTCTTCATATCTTTTCAAACAGCATCAGGTCGTGGGGGACAAAGGCCCCCAGAGTCCTCCTCTTTGAGGAACAGGCAAAATATTACAAAGGTCACACACACAGATTTGAAGCCAGATTCATCTTGGTTCCAATCACGGCTCTGCCCTGTGGGCCAGTGTCTTAATCTCTCTGGGTTTCAGCTTCCCCCCCTGAGCACAGTAGAGGATTAGAGGACCTTCCTCACAGGAACATGGTGACAGTGATGGCTTCAAGGCTCTTAGCATAGCGCCTGGCCCATCGGAGCCCGCGACAAATGGTAGCTGTTACTACAATGGTTTCAAACGTGTTTTTCATCGCGTTCCTGTTCTTTGAAAATCAGAGTGAATTTAGAGGCAGAGGGCCTGGCTTAGAATCTGGTCCTGCCTCACCTCGCTGTTCTTTATGTCCACCTGTAAGCCCCGGGCCTCCCTTTCCTGGTTACTGAGGAAGAATATCTGCCCTACTGTGTTGTGAGAATTAAATACCGTGAAGGATGGGCGAGGGTTTTGAACGTCCAGAGCGGTATAAGTGAAGATCAGGAGCCCGGTGTTCCAGCCTCCATTTTATCTCTCTGGGATAAGCACTGGTACTCAGTGCTCCCTGGCT
Organism: Mus pahari; assembly: GCF_900095145.1. Taxonomy (NCBI): domain Eukaryota; kingdom Metazoa; phylum Chordata; class Mammalia; order Rodentia; family Muridae; genus Mus; species Mus pahari. The sequence goes on from NC_034590.1 coordinate 167,346,744, forward strand.
AACCCTCTCTCCTCCCTTGACTCCCAGAATCCCTCTGGCATTAGTATTCCCACCCTGTCCAAATCTTTTTTGACTCTTCCTGTCTCTGAGGACATCCTAACTCTCCCCGGTCAGCGGCACCTCACATAACTCAGCATATATCCAAGTCCCATTCGCTGCCCCGAGATGCGCTGGTCTTCGAAGTCCCTACATGTGCAGCTTGAGGGAGAAGAGGTGGAAGCTAGCCTGTGACTTTGTTCCAGTAATTTGAACTAACTTAGTTGGGCTCCAGTCTCATGCGGATCTAGGTCGGGTGGCTCCTCTCCTCCACGCCCTTTCTAAGTTACCTGACATTTCTGTTTTATTCTCACTTCATGCCTGCAGGAGAAAAAAAAAGATGCAGGAATTCATGACCCTACCCCCACCCCCACCCCTACCCCTACCCCCAATGCCTCTTAGACCCTACTGATCCCCAAGAGGTGAACAGAGAGTGTTACTGTCACAATCCCAATTTCCCAGCATTCCCCCACTCGAGGAGAGAGGCCACCTGTGGAGTCCTCCCCCACCCCATTTCTCCCTGAAGCCAGTTCCAATGGTCATGCTGTGCAGGCCCAGCAAAGACTCAGGGCCTGGCTTCTCTTCACCTTACTCCTGTCTCCTGCCCTTGGTGACAAGGGTGGTCCACTCCTCTGGGACGCGTTAAAATCTTCAGCGGGCCTCTCATCCTTCGCCCTGTGTCAGTCCTTGGCACCTCCACGCTTGTAGATGCCATTTGAGACAGATCAGGCGGAGGCCTGTCCCGAGACATCTACGCTCAGAGGAAACCCAACAGCACGTACGCGTGGCAGACAGTGGCTGGAATGACAGGGGTGGGAAACCCATGGACTTGGCTGGTCAGAAGATGGACCCCAAAGGAATGGATATTTGAGCAGAGTTTCATTTGCCGAGTGTATTTCTATTTATGAAGGGCTCGGGGCAACGAAATAAAGAGACAGGGCAACGGGCCACCAAAGAAACAGTCTGCCCAAATCGAGCTGAACCGATGAGTTTATTGGGGTTGGCGACAGGAGCATGGATGGGAGGCTACTAGTAGGATGCTACATAACATGAACCACTGCGTGACCATAAAGCCCCTGCTGCCCCGCTGGCATAGGTGAGCACTCAGAAAGGCTGTACCCCCAAGTCTCCCCCACAACCTGCAGGCAGCTCCACTGAGAAGTCTCCTATGACAGGCCAGTGTTTACTGAGTCTATAGCTCCACCCACAGGGGGCTACTGGGAGAGCTGTATTTTCCCTTGTGTGGCGATCCTTCCTGCTCCCTTCTGGGTGGAACAGCTCAATCTGGAGACAGCACGTCTAGACCACGCACCTGAATATGGTAGGAAAGGAGAAATGTGGGTTCCAGGGTGAAAGAAACACAAGGAGCATTCCAAACCTAGGGAATGTGGAAACCTCGCAAGAATACGTGTAGTGTAGTGGGAAAGTGAACAAGGCTGGCACAGAGCTAGCTAGGCGCATGTGCTGTCCGTGGCTGGCAGGAGGCAGGAGCTCACTGGAGCATCGAACAGAAAACCAAATTCAGCCTTTGTCATTCTGGTGATCCTCATGCAGGGACAGCTTAGCCTAGTGCCCCATCTAGAATATTCAGTAGTGCCCTGGCTTATTTCTGATCACCAGGAACCCAGTTACTGGAGGAACAGAATAAACAGAAGTTAGAGACAGTGCTAAGAATTCTCAGGGGCACAAAGGCAGTCCTACAGCGAGAAAGATTCCCAGGAAGTGCCCCGGGGACCCTGGTAAAGACCCAAGGTTTGACAAAGTTCTCTCAAGACGGTCCATTTGGTTCTTAAAAGCAGCAGCCATGTCCCTCAGATATTAAGTCCCAGGGTAAATAGTCCCTGCACGACTATTTCCTTCTCTGTCTCAAGGACTTCCTGCAGGCCACTTCCTGCCGGTTGATGCCGGTTGGTAACTGCTGGGTGCCTAAACTGAGGATGATGGATTTTCTTTCCTCTGACAAGCCGTGTATGTGTGGTATGTGTGTGTGTGTGTGTGTGTGTGTGTGTGTAGCCTCTGGCACTGTGTATCTATCCTACATCCTGACTCCTGATTTATTAGCTCTAATCCCTGTCTAGGGGGATAGTAAGTCTTCCCTGTAGGAATTCTGGGAGGAGGACTTGCCCATTATTATTTTATCAGGACACCACTGTGTATTCTGTGGTCCCTGAGTAGATGTCACATATTCCTCAGATGATTTAGAGTGTAGACAGCCTGAGGCCTTGCTGTCCCCTAAACTGGGGGTGGGGAGCATCCATAGAGTCTCACGAGTGAGCCCCAGTATCTGTCCTGATTTCTATGCCTTTTCTCTCTGCTTCATGCCAACCCTAGCCTTCCACATAACTGAGACTGAAAATCCCAGGGAAAAAGGCACCGTGTTTTCCCAGCATCATGAGAGAACATGTGGGAAGCTGCTGCCTGCAGCACACTTTACATCCTCAAAACCTGTGATTCCAGTTTCCCTCCAAAATCAGCACCAATAGAGGAGCAGGGGCTCCTTTGCATAATGTTTCCTTCTTCAATCAGCTCAGCTGGCAAATGCGCTCGCTCCCCTATAGCCTGAGAGAGAAAGCAGAGGGCTGCCACATCTTCATCCTACACTGCCCCCAAGAAGCAGCAGCTGTCGCCATCACCCACCTTCTCCACCCTGTCCCCATGTGTAACGTCAGCGCTAACACGAGCAGGGTGGTTCCAGTGTCACCGGACGCCGAGTCCTCAAACACTGATGTAAATTGCTCATGCACGTTCATCTCAGCAGAGACGTCCTGTCCCAGGTCTTTCTGTCTCCCCCTAGCACACAGAGGCTACAATCAGGTCCATTTGGGAATGACCCAGGGATCTTCCTTGTCTTGGTATGTCAGTGAGCTCACGCTCTGCCCATGGTAGCCCTCCACCATGGCCCGTGGCTTTCCTCTATCCTGCTGAGATAGTCAAGCTAGGAACAGACCATGGGAAGAATTTTGAGTCGGAACCTCGAGAGTAAATCCTGATATTGTACCTCATGACTGACAGCTCTTGGGCGGGCTCTTCCCCTCTCTGAACCTCCGTTTTCTCATCGAGAAACTTTCCTCCTTGGGTTGTGAGCAGGAAATGAAATAATGCAGTCAACGCAGCTCCTGGGCTGCAGGGGGATGCCTCTGTGTAAGTTGCAAGTGTGCAGAGGGACAGTGGGGAAGGGCGCTTCCTCTCAGGCTGAAATGATACGAAGTCTCAGATGTCACCACTGGATCAGATGAGGAAGGGGAGTGTGTGAGGGTCCCAGTGGCCCTCTGGTGAGACAGCATCTGAGAAGAGGAGACCTACGTGGACTCCTTCCTCTTCTGCCTGGTGCACGGCAGTGGAATCGGAACGCCAAGTTCTCACACTAAGTTTTGAAATCATTCCTGTTTAGCTCATCAATAGTTGCCTTATAAGAATGATTCCGGGCCTAAGAAGCATCGTAAGCCTTTTAAGCTCCGAAGATTAGGGTAGGGTAGGCGGAAGACAGATAAACAACAGACGTGAGAGTATTCTCCATGCAGAAGAGTAGATTGCTCACTTGGGTTACGTTAATCCTCACATTGAAACCAGCTGAATTCTGTTCTGAGGAAGGGGAGTGGGAGATAAGAGAAAGCCCCTCGGCAAAGCCCAGCATTGAGCGGTTTGCAGACCATGTCCTTTCCTATGCAGCAAAGGACACATAGACCAGTCTGTGGAGGACAAATAGAGGGTGAGAGGTAGGGGGGCGGAAGGAGTGGGGGTTACATGGGTGATGCCTGGACCTCCTTGAAGGTGCAGGTGCATGACATCTTCCCTCCTCAGCCTGGGGACCATTGGTCTGCTGGTCACTGTACCAGGCAATACAAAGGCTCAGAGTCAGGATGGCCTTGCTTCCTATCCCAGACAGGAGGACCCACACAGAGGACCTCCGCACTCACTAAGAAGCCACCTAATCTCCGTTCCTAGGACCTCAGCCTTCTTGGAGAAGGAAGTCTAGGCTGGAAGTTGACGTTGGCATCAGAGGGGTCAAAACGGTGGGATAGGTCAGCTGGAGGCCCACTGAAGGGAACTGGTACATCTTCCAACTGTCCTCTGGGCTTCTCAGAGCACAGTGCTCATTTGAACATGCTGGTGGCTTATAAAAAACAATTCAGTGGCTGCATCGTCATCCTTAGAAAGTCTGGACTTGAACCTCTGCAGACATAACCTGGAGGAGCCTGCTGTCTGGAGCGGGGATGTGGCAGGCCCCATGTGAGCAGAAAGGACCCTAGCTGAGAAGCATGGAGGGCCAGTGGAGTGACCTCAGAATGAATGGGAGAAGGGCAGGCAGCTGGAGAGGCGCCAATGGGAAAGGCTTTGGACACCTGGTCCTTGCTGTCCCCTCCTGGGGAAGGTTTTAAGACTGCTGGGTATGATGTAGACCAAGCTCCAGAGTCAAGTGAGAAGGAAGGTCACCAGCTGTGACAATGGCCCCAGGAGAGCACATTGGAAAGTGCACTGAGGTATCCACAAGGCCCTGATCCTCATTCCTGCCTCAGGGAAGGGCCCAGCCTGCTTCTCCAGGCACGTGGACTTCAGGACGCCCTTAGCTTTTGGTGTCCAGCTGCTTAATGGCTCCATCCAGGGACATCTGACTTCTCTATAATTAATATTTTTTTACTTACTGTAGTGTGGAGCAAAGATGGCAGCCAGGCAGGACAGCCCAGGACTGCCCGGGTTACATCACTATGACCTGATATAAAGCAATTAAATGGAGGAAGGTTTATTCAGACTCAGTGTGGGAGCTTGAGGCAGTTGGTCATAGTCCACCCCAGTCAGGGAGCTGAGGTAAATGTCAGGGCTCCGCTTGCATTCAGTCCAGGGCCCCAGCCCTTGAGAGGCGGCTTCCAACATTTGGGACAGCTTTCCTCCTTGGTAAAACCACTGTAGAAACACCTTCACAGGCATGTATGTCTGTGGTCGAATGCAGCTGAGCTGCCAGAGGTCGTGAGCCATCGCAGAGACCCAAGGTATTTTCCAGAGATCCGTGTGGGACAGGCAGACACGATGGGTATCATGGGTCCTTTCAGGTCAAAAAGAATTCGTGTCTAAGACAATACTACAACCTTGTAAATTCTACCCAAAGCATAGAGTTTTACAACTAGATAACTGCAGTCAGGTATGGTGGCGCACACCTTGAACTTCAGAACTTGGGAGACAGAAACTCGCCGACGGCTGTGAGGTTCAGGGCAGCTTAGTCTATATAGCAAGTTCCAGGCTTGCTATGTGTCCAGCCAGGGTGACGTAGTAAGACCCTGCCTAAGAGTAAATCAAGTTGTGTTGAAGTTGTAGGAAAGCATGAGTTTTTAAAAAGAATCCACAGTACCGTCTGACTTACGATTGAAAACAGCCCTCACCTCAAAACCCAGAGGCAACTTCCTTTCCGTGTTGTTTCTGGTTTTCTTACTGGTGATCAGGTCTCCATCCTCAGATAACCTGCTTCTCACCTTGTCTACCTGACGCTTACCTGTTGACCTTTGGCCTGGGCAGCAGCAGCCTCTCAGGAGTCCTCCGCCCCCTCCTTCCTTCACGCAGCCAAGTCAAGTCATCTCTTAGCCCCTCTGTGGGTCACATTCTCTAAACAATATACTCATATTATTCAAACATACACTCACAGGTCATAGGTCACAGGTCAATAAGGACAGCCATGTGGCCTGTCCTTAGCCTCTTTCATCATAGTTCAGAAATGTTTTCATCTGCGTGACCTCAGGATGGGTGATGAAATATGGCAGGGTGGGGCAGATGCCTATGGAGCTGATGTATGTCCCAGGCCCAAGTGAAATGTTGAACTCCCAGCCTGCACCACCATACATGTATCCACGTGGTGTTTTTCCCGTGGAGGGTGGGGCTTCTGTAGAAAGCTAGAAAGCTTTGCTGGGTCCTTCCTCGACTTAACATCTCCTAGTTCTTGCAGGCATTCTCAGACTCTCAGGAATGGGACCGCCTCCTTCCCCCGTACCAACCAGCCGTGAGCTCTCCCGAGCCTTTTTGTGCTTGGACGCTGAGAACACAGCATGTGTAAATGGACAGTTCTCTGAATCCTGGGGCTGAGGCATCAGAGCCACTGATAGATAACAGATAACTATGTGTTTATAGGATCTCTCAAAGGGATGTTGATACAGAGAAGGTAGAGCTCTTCTCTGGAGAAAGATGGAGCTGGGCCTTTCAGCAGCTGAGGCCCGAGAACGGGAAAGAGCCGGGCTTACAAACAGCGGACTCAAGGAGAGAGAGGGACAGGGATGTGCAGAGAGCCTGCGGAGCAGAGCGATGGTGGAGAAGGACGCCAGGCGGGTGAGGAACTGGGGAGCCTGTCGCTCGGCTGGAGCTCGGCAGTCAAGGGAGAGTGGTCCAGATAAGATGAAGAAAAGCCACGGGGTGGGCACACACCAACCTGCTTGCCAGGAAAGCGCCTTTATCCTTTCTAAGCACATTAGGAAGACAGTAGCAAATGATTTCATCATAGAGGCAACTTGACCCAGATTTAGAACCTGAAGGACACTCTTCCTGGGGCATCCTCAGGGCCCCTCTTTTCTAGCCACAGGCACAGATACCCCACTTTTGTGGTTCTCACAGCAGGTGCCATTACCTGTAGCCAACGAGTGTTTGGTAATCTGCTAGACGGAAGGGCCATGGCAGGAGAGCCATTCAAACCAAGAACCTGCATGGAGACTTTCCAGGAGGACTCTTTCATCCCAAGCTTTAAGCGACCTCTCGGGATGTGTGGAGTCTGGCTGGGCACAAAGATGCAGCAGCCTGGTGTGTTCTGCCCCCAGGATTCCCTGGGAATGAGAAGACAGTGTGGCAGCTCTCTATTAACTTTTATATATGTTTTTTTATCACCTGAACTCATTCGAGGTGCCCCTGGCTCCACAGCAGGGGTCCCCATGTGATATCTGCCAGGATCCACCCCCACTTTCAGAGAGCGGGGTTTCCTACGCTGCCCCTCCGTTTTTCAAAGCCTTTCGCTGGTCATCAGAGACTCCTGGGTTGGGCTCTGAGAAACCGGGGCTTCGTCTCTTCTCACCCTCTCCCTTTCCTGCCTCCTCCACCCCCTCACTTTCCCTTCTCCTTTATACTGAGTGATCTGTTCAAAGCAAGCCATCTCCTGGAAGTGCCTGCATGGGATCTGGGCTCCCATCAAAGACACAGGGGCTTTCTGCAGCCTAGCTCAGGTGTCTGTCACGAGAACCGATGGAGATTTGGGGGGGCTGCTTCTTGCCTCTTGGGGCTGCAGAGTTGGGGGCTAGGGTGAGCCTAGTGGTTGGGGTCACAGTTGGCTAATAGAAGTGAGCCTTGAGCCAGGCCACCACAGTTGTCTCATCCTTGGCTAGTAAAATGCCCATGGCCTTAGATAGTCTGGTGGGTGACCTTGCATCTCTTTCTGGTATCAGACAAGTCCACCACTCTCAGACTCAGTGTTTTCATCTGCAAATTGGGACTAATGGTTAGAACATCCTCTTCTTTGGTTGTTGAGATGATACAATACAGTGAGATGCATGCGTTAGACACCCAGTATGTGGAGATGCAAGGGTTCGTGCCATAGCCAGTCAGATGCCACCAGATTCTGAGCAGGCCCTGGGATGGTAGAGGAGACGCAGACATATCCAGACTGGCTACAGGAGGTGAAAGAAAGGGAAGGACCCCTAGCAAGTACCTCCTGTCACCTTCCGATCTCCAACGCCCAAGAGTGGCCAAAAGCACCCAGAAGTCGAGGGCGAGAGAACCTAAGCACAGTTCCCGCCATCACAGTGATGCAGGGGAGGCCTGGAGCCGAGAAGGCAAGCCGTGGGCCATGCGCTAAGTGTGATATTGTCACACTTGGGCACATACTGTCTAGGCTGTGTGTTCATAATCACAACACAGAGAAAACAGCAGAGTCTCCATCCACCCACGGGGGCCCTGAAGGAGAAGGAAAGTAAGGCTCAGATGGGACCAGACCAAGGTCCAAACTCATCTCCTGGGAAAACCAATGTCTGTGGGACAAGTGTTAGGGGAGACAAAGGCTGCATTCAGTGAGCAAAGGATGGCACATACAGAACTTTAGTCACACACCAGCTTCTGGGCTTCAGGAGGGACAGGGAGTCAGATATGGAATGAGAACAATACAGAAGAGACTTGTGCTAATAAAGGGGAGGGGCACTCCTGCCTTCTCTGGGAGCAACAACCTTGGGTACCACCTCAAGTCACTCCTTCAGGTCACGGAGGCTGCTGTGTGCCTTTCTGGATCCAGTTGGCCCTGTGTTGTAGCCCTGGGCAGACTTCTCGGTGATTAGCGTGTTGATGTGCATGACTGAGTGGAATTTGACTCGTAGATTAAGATGGCACAGAAGACAGGCAGAACATGAAGACAAAGCTGGCACACCTTCTTCTCCAGTTCTGATCATCATCCCATGCCTACAGATACAAGTGAAGAGCCAGTGAGTGCTTTCACAAGAAAATCAGCCTTCAAAGGAGGGCATGGCAAACCGCGACTGTAATCCCAACACTTTGGAGGCTGAGGCTGGGGCTAGCGAGTTTAAAGCTAGCCCAGGCTACACAACGAGGGCCTATCTCGTAACAAAAGGCTCTGAAGTTCCTAAAGCAACCTGGGCTGTGATCTCTACCCAGCCAGAACGGCTACAACGGGTAGGCTGATAGGAAGCTAATAATGCTATTCAGCTGTGTCGCCACCCAAGTTAGAGGTCTCAAGTCAACTGAGAGCAAGAGAAGATTGATGGCCTCTTCGGGCACTTCCTCAGCGACGCTAAGGGGGCCACGGTCTAAAGCAGCAGCTCTCAACCTGTGGGATGAGACCCCTTTGGGGGCCTGAATGACCCTTTCACAGGAGTCACCTAAGAGGGTCTGAAAACACAGTCACTTACATTACGACTCATAACAGTAGCAAAATTACAGTTATAAAGTAGCGATGGAGATAATTTTAAGGTTGGGGGTCACCACACCACGAGGACTGGTGTTAAAGGGCCGTAGCATCAGGAAAGCTGAGAGCCACTGCTCTAAAGGGACAGAACTTTGGATATGGCAGGTCGCCTGACGGTCGTGGTGGCTACTCTTGGCTGTCAATTTGACCGCATGTGGGAAACCCAAGCAGCAGGGTACACTTGTGGTGGAATTCTCCTAATTAATTAAACCATTTGGAGCAGGAAGACCACCTTTAATACATATCTTTTGTCGTGGGAAGGCCCACTTTTAACCTGGGCCACAGCTTCTGGTGGCAGAAGACACAGAAGGACATCACAGCCCTCAGCTCAGGCTCTTCGGCCTCGGGCAAGTTCGTTCCCCCGCTGCATTAGATCCTACTGCTCCAGGATCCTAGCATGTACTAAAGGCCAGCGGAGATATCCAGCCTTTTGGACTTCCTATTAGTAGACAGCCATTGTTGGATTGGCTAGACCATAGCCTGTAAGGCGCTCTAAGGAATCCCCAAAGGTCCCTTGGTGTGATGACCTTCATTGCCAACGTGACTGAGCTTTCAGCGTCAATGAGGAGCGCAGCTCTGAGTGTGTTTGGGAGGGTGTTTACAGGGAAGCTTCCTGTGGTGGAAAGACCTCCCATGGATGTGAGCAGCAGGCCCCATGCACGGGGCCTGGGCTGGGTTAACAGGAAAAGAAAGCTGAGTGTCTGAGTCCACCTCTCTCTGCTTCTTGATTGTCACCTCGGTGGGACTAGCTGTTTTAAGATCCTGCCCCCATTACATTCCCAGCAAGACAGAAGGTGACTTAAACTATAAGCCGAAAGTAAAACTTTCTCTAAGCTGTACTTTGTTTCGGCACCACTCCAGGACACTGGGCATTGATTCATCCAAGGTCACACATGCCTTATTAAGCAGGGGACCCAGAACCCAGCTAACCTCACTTGGAACAGTCTGTGACTCTGGTCTCGTGGCCCTGAGCTGTGGATGGACCAGCCATGCTCTCTCTCTCTGTCAGGAATAGCAGTCTACCCTTTGGGGTGGAAAAAATCCTCCTGGGGGAAACCTCAGAGGGCAATCACTCAAGCTTTGATTGTTTCTGTCTGTGCGATTTACCATTTAGAACTGCTTCCTCAGCAAACTCAATCTACTGCTATAGGGAAAGTAAGAATCAATTACCCCCAGATAGATAGGTAGATGGTGGCTTTGGGGGAAGGAAAATATCGGATTCTGTCCACACAGATGAGTTTCTGACAAGAAATTCCAATAATCGCCCTCCTCCTGAAAAGTCTGAGTGAGCCTAGGCAAAATGGGAGACAGCAAGAATGGGGCTGCAGCCTGCGGTCACTCTGAGCCCCTCCCCCCTCACTTGGCTCCTTCAGCAACAAGGCCAGGGCTCTGCGGGAAGCTAGATGCTACCTACCTTTCTCTTCCTCTGGAAGTGGGAGTGGCTTTGAGGGCATGGACATGCTCCCCCCCCCCCTGTGCTTTTCATAATAACCACTTCGGGTGCAGCAGCCCAAGTCCTGTCTCCTCCAAGTCTGTTCTGATGAATTTTGTTACCACTCTGGGCTTAATTTACTGCAAAGGGGGAGTAGATGGGGAGCCCTGAATACAGGCTGTCACTCACTCTTAGATGCCCGATGGATTCCAGGCTCCTGGTGGCTTTTTATTCCAGGGGGGTCCTGATGTAGGTGGGTTGTCTAGATGGACCAAAGAAAGGCCTTCGCTAACCCCACATCCTCCCTGAAGTTCAATGCCTTGACCACCCTCCCTCTGCAGTTCCCCCCTGCCACCCTCCCCCTCCCTCTTCCTATTCATTGCCAGCGATCTGCCTGGGTCTGGCCATCTGAGCTTGCAGCCTAATGTCATTCATCTACATCCTCTTCTGTACTGTCACTTGACACCAGTCCTCTGCAATCATCTTACTCTCTGATCCCTCTTACCCACCCCTGCTCCTTTCTGAGATAAGGTCCCACATACCCTAGGCTGCCCTGCGTAACAGAGGATGACCTTGGCTATCCGATATGCTGGGAATATAGGCTGGGACTACCAGTACCAGGTTTATATAGTGCTGGGAATTGAACCTAGGACTTGATGTATGCTAAGGCAAGCGTGCTGCACCCAAGCCACAGGTTTCTGTGGGTTAACATCACGGTGAAGGCTGGGCTGGCTTCCTCAGCAATCTCTGACTTGCCAGCTATCAGCAGCAGGCTGTTTCTCTGCCTGGCAAGGCCACCGGCTCATGGTCCCTTCTGTCCCTACAAGTTTGCCTCTCACACACTGGCATCTTTCTGACACGGCCAGGAAAGCTTTTCCACATACAGTTAAGGATTCACAGATTTCAAACAAACAAACAACAAAAACCTGGGCTCACCCGTTATCCAAAGTCGCATCTTTGCCACAAGGGCCACAGAGGTCATTACATTTCCAAAGTTCCTTCTGATGTAGGAAGTTTGGATGTACCAGCTCTGAGGGATGAGTGCCTTTGGAAGCCATTGTACAATCAGTGTGTTTATCTGTGTAACTAAGTGTGATCCACCCCCGGCTACCTTTCTGCACTCCCTTTCTGTGAAGTCCTCCTTAGCACATCCCAACCACTATGCTGCTGGCCTCCTTGGTCCTCATTTCCAGCTGGTGCGTCGGCATGCTGCCGAACCTGAAACTGGCTCTTACAGCGCCCAGCAATCCCTGGGTTACAATGTTCCCACATGGCTGACTTCAAGCTGCCAGCCTGAGGGCAGGAGGTGCACAGTCAGTTCTTGCAAGCCAGTCTGAGCCATCCCTGCCAGTCCTGCCCGGTGCGAATGAAGCCCTGACCACTTGATCAGAGCATCACTCATGAATTAAGGATCTCTCAAAGACTTGGTCACTTTTGACAATTCTCCACATCAGGGTTGTCCCTGTTGGGGTCTGAAGCTATGTGCGGTGTAACCGTTTCAAAGTAACCTCCGCAAAAAGGACAGAGCAGAGAGCCGATTTCATGAGAAGGGACCGGAAGAAGTCCACCTAAAAGGAGACCTGGTTGGCTTCAGTGTGACCACAAAGTCCCAAGGGCCACAGTGAGAAGAGCTTGGCTTCAGGAGAGTCTGATTCTTCCTAGCAAGCAAACCAGGAGTGTGTACTATGATTTGTTAGGTGTTTGTGACAAAGGATGAATAAAGAATGTCTGGTTCATGAGAACCCCCCTAGATGTCATAGGAAGCCATTACTAAGCCTCTCTTAAAGCACACTAGCTGCTGGCTGCGGATACGCTTCTGTTAGCATCCAGGGCAGGGATCTTGACTGACCGGGTGCTCAGTCTCTGCAAGCCCTCTTCCCTAGTCACTCTAATCCAGATCACCCCCAAGGACAGAACACTGGGCTCAGATCACTGCACTCGTGTCGGAATTAGGGTTTCTACTGCTATTGATAACACAACATGGCTGAAAGCAACCCGTGGAGGAAAGGGGTTATTTCTCTCTGACAGCGTGTAGTCCTTCATCCAGGGTAGTCGGGGCAGGAACCCGGACTCAGGAGCGGAAGGAGAGATCACAGAGGGGTGCTGCTTACTGGCTTGCTCTCTGTGGCTGGTTCAGTCTGCTTTCTTCTACCATCCAGCACCACACAGATAGAGGCGGTACCATCCCCAGTCGGGTGAGCCCACCCGTATCATCCGTAAAGAAATGGTATCACAGGCTCGCCCACTGGCCAATGCGGTGGGATCATTTTCTCCACTGAGGTTCCCTCTTCCAAAATGACTTTCATCCATGTCAAGTTGATATAAATAAACACTAACCGCAACAACTGAGCCCTTCTCAGCTGGACAAATGCATTACTGTTTAACTGTAACTTCTTATTTCTCTCTTATCTCCAAAATCTTATATTAATATCAAATATCACAGTGTAAGAGAACCGGCAAACAGGAGTCCCATGATCCAAGCCCTGAGCACCTATGCTCAAATGTTCCTTGAACAATGGGCCTCGGAATAAGTTACCTACAGTGATGTGAATGGGAGCCAGAAAGCGGCTCAGGTTGGGTCGGCTCCCAAAGGACCATGAGCAGTGGAAATGTGGGGAGGCCTCGTTGTGTGTTAAGAAACTTATGGTGGCACAAACCTTTAGTCCTAGCGCTAAGGAGGTGAAAGGAACCTCCAGTCTGAGATCAGTCTGGATGACATCAGCCAAAGTGCCCAGCAGGACCCCGTAAGAGAGGATCGGTTTCCACGGACCCGTATACCGAGGTCCCTTATTCATTTGCTGCTGCAGACTTAGCTGTTGACTGAGCTATGAAGACCAACATCTTAATAGACTTGGGCTGAATAGACTTGGGGACCTGCCATCTCCAAAGGCTGCTTTCTCTTTCTTCCTTTTTCTTTTTCTTTTGTTTTCTTTCTTCTTTCTTTCCATCTTTCCATCTTTCCTTCCTTCCTTCCTTCCTTCCTTCCTTCCTTCCTTCCTTCCTTCCTTCCTTCCTTCCTTTATGCAATGGTCCAAAGGTTCTTTGTGAATGTCACATCATGCACCCCAATCCCACTCATTTCCCCACCCTCTGCTCTTGCAACCTGCCCTACAACAGAGAAAAAAATCTAGAGGTGGAAGCTGTAGTGTGCCACGGTGTATCACACAGTGCACCCCCTTGCCCACACTTCTTTGCTTGCAGATGATCACTGCAATGATTTATTGGTCTGGTACGAGGCCTCTGTCTTCTACTACTCTTATCAATACTGGACCCTCACTGGGACTCCTCTCAGATATCCTATGTTGCCCTGTAGTTTTTCATCTGTAGGACCCGCCCCTTCATGTTCCAGCAGTTTATCAGTAGGTAGATGTTGGAATGAGTCAATTCAAAGCCCTGGATCGGGGCCTGAAAGGTTTCCTAGCTGTTTAGCCTGCTGAGTCTCTAGTGCCTTTGGGGTTAGCTCACCAGCACATCCTCCAACCAGGGCCAGTTCTACCCCAGTGCCCAGGTGAGGAGCAGGGCCTTCCCTCCCGAGTGCTGCAGCAGGTGAGGGGCAGGGAGAGCTTTCCTGTTCTGATGACCCCCAAGGCCTGGGCTTCCACCTGCCCTGGTGGTGAAGGATAGGGGGTAAGAGGATAGGAGTGTATCTCTCTCCCTTATTCATGCCACCACAAAGAAGATGAGCGGTAGGGCCAGCTCTCTCACAATGCCCCGGTAAGGGTGGACCCAGTTCCACACAGCCTTCAGACAGCAATATGTGCCCAGATAGTAGATCAGACCAGGGACATCTGCCTGTTCTTTGGTGATCACAGATCCCTGCTGCTGCAAGACCAGGGATCCAGATGTGGTCCCCAGTGGCAGCACAGGCCAGGAGCCCACCATGGTCCTAGATGGCACCACAAGCTATGTACTTCAGGCTGTTCCTCACTACCCTTGTGTCTCCTGCCACCTACTGACGCACATGTGACACAGCAGTCACACTGGGGAGCCTCTGGGGACAGGGGCTCCAGGTTTCTAAGCCCACCTTGCTGCTTCTCTTTCTCCTTCCTTCTCCCCTCCCAATCACCCCCTCTGAGACCTGGGTTTTCTCGCACACCCGTAAAATGATGCATCCGTTTCTATACCTTCAGCCGACAATACCTAGCACCGACCAACCATAGTGTCAGACCCAAAGTATCCCCATGAGTGGCTAACCCACCAGTGTCCTAAGGCCACAGACAGGCAAGATGCCAACGTGGCCCATCTGTAAGTAGAGAGCTAGCTCTGAATCCCAGGGAAGATAAAACCTTTGAACTTTGGTTTTAGATGATATGTGGGACTCTCTCCAAGGCCAGATATTGAGAAGATCTCCCTCACGTGGAGACATTAGAAGATACTAGTCAGGATGTATGCTGAGGAAATGCACTGGTGTGGAGACTGGCATGAGAGGAGCTTGGAGCACTGGGGAGGGAGCGCAAGCTACCAGCGACAGATTAGCAGGACCTCTTCTGTCACATTAATCCAGCTGAACTTTGTCCCGTGGACAGTGTGGCAACACTGGTGAGCTCCAAGCATCGGTGACACCAGACCTCTTAGGCTCTTCCATCACAATGGACGCAGGGCTTCAAGGCTGAGAAGCCGAAGGCAGCTGCGCAAGTCCAGGCATTACAGACCTCGGCCACAGGCCTGCAGCTGAGGTGGGGCTGAGAAGGCTAAGGCAGGGGCTACCTGACAGGTGCACAAGCCACAGCTGGCTCCTTCACATCCTCTTCACGCTTCTCTGCCGGAGGGCAAGCTCAGCCAGCAGGTCAGAGGACGACGTAAACTCCAGAGATGCAGAGCCACTCGTGAGACGAAGCTGTCCACTGCCGAGCTGTTTGACAAGCAGGGATGACACGGTGGCAGAAGAGCTGCAGGGCACAGAGTACAATCACACCCCATGATCAATATGCAGCAGTCCGGAGAACTAGCCGGTCAGCAGGAACAAGGAAAGAACAGGCTGCCCGCTTCCACAGGGCATTGCCCTCCAGAGCCGTGCCAGCCCTGGATAACAGCGCTGTCTCCTTGGGTCCAATAAACTGTAGTTTACAGTTGAGGGTTCCTGGGGTTTGAGGAAGTCACTCATTTGTTTCATGGTACAGAGATGCTCCAAGAAGATTAACCCCAACCCATGGACCAAGTTTCATTCAGAGTCACACTGCCTTGTCTTCTCAGCTCAGGAACCTGGCTGTTACTTTCACACATAGGGAAGTGACGGCTTAAAGCTTGGGTCTATACACCTGCCAAGTACGGTTTCAAATCCTGTAGAGGCTGCAGACTGACCTGGGCCAACCATGCCTTCTGTTATTTCTTCTGGAAGTAACAGAAGAGCCTTGGCAGGAGGGGTGGGGAGCAACGCCTCTCCCCTACTCATTCTTGCTACCCAGAGAGCAGCTTTACCCACAAAGCAGTTCTACAGCGTGCATGAGGCATGAAGCCACTCAGGAGAGGCTCCTCTTGGTCCTCAGGCTGACTTTTCAGGCATTCTCACAGTGCATTTAGGGAAAGGGTTAGTTTGCAAGCACAGTTCAGCCGTTGGGAGGACTGTGTAGCCTTGAGCATCCACAGTAAAGGCAGTGGACAGCCAGCCTTCTTCCCACATATTTTATGCTGCACAGACTGTGGCTATGGCATCTGTTTGTTCCTTTATCTCATTGTCTACCTTATAGTATTGCTCATTTATTTGAAGAGTCTTTTGAACAATCCTTATCTGACCAACCGGGCTCTTGGTACCACCTGAGACAGTAAAATTGGATCCCACTCTGTCTCCCGGCTTGCTTGATTGGACCCAGAGACAGTAGCATGGAAGATCCCGCTGTAGTCATTGGAGGGTAGAATGCTTTCATGTTCACAGATGAACCCAAGCAACTTGAACTTTGCCCACCCTAACCCACACAGTTGCAATTCTATGAGGTATGTACCGATATCCCCTATGTCAGACAAAGAAACTGAAACTCAGAACTAAGGGCTGTGAGTGAAATTGATCTTCTCATCTCCATCACACACTCAAAGCCTGTACTAGATGCACACACACACACACACACACACACACACACACACACACACACACACACCAATGAAGATAATCGCCCATGTGACAACTAGTGTCACTTTACATAAGGTGTGTGGTTGGATCACATGCTGAGGGTAAGGATTCATAGCCTACCATGTCAGATGGTGTCTTAGTCAGGGTTTCTATTCCTGCACAAAACATCATGACCAAGAATTAAGTTCGGGGGGGAAAGGGTTTATTCAGCTTACACTCCCACATTGTTGTTCATCACTAAAGGAAGTCAGGACAGGAACTCACACCGGGCAGGAACCTGGAGGCAGGAGCTGATGCAGAGGCCATGGAGGGGTGCTGCTTGCTGGCTTGCTTCCCCTGAGTGTTCAGCTTACTTTCTTATAGAACCCACGACTACCAGCCCAGGGATGGCACCACCCACAATGGGCCCTCCCACCACTGATCACTAATTACAGCTGGATTTCATGGAGGCATTTCCTCAAGGGAGGCTCCTTTCTCTGTGATAACTCCAGCTTGTATCAAGCTGACACACAAAACCAGCCAGTACTGATGGTCTCTGTGTGTCCCCATCATTCTGCCCACATGCCTTCCTGCTCAGTTTGCCAGGTACTTTGGCGAGTGTCTGTAGATCTGTCTGTTAGATTTTTTTCCCACAGAGATGTTCTCTGGTGTTTCTCAGAATGCAGTGATGCCAAGAGCACAGTGACCTCTTAAGTGAGTGGAGAAGTGTGTGTTCACTGAGAGGCACCGCACGACTGGGCAGCACCTGTCTGAGTACCTGTCACTGTCTCTACCCTGCCTGACTCAGTTTTGTGAAGTTCCCATTGGCTGCTGTGCCCACTTGGAGAACGATGCACATTTTCCATGAGAAATTACAGACAAGCTGGGCATGGCGGTCCACATATAATCTCAGGAGTTGGGAAGTTGAGTCAAGAGGATCATGGGCTCAAAACCAAGGCTACAGAGGGAGTTCAGGGCCAACCTCGGCAACATGGTGAGACACTTGTCTCAAAACAAAGGTGAAAAAGAGCTGAGGTACAGCTCAGAGGTAGGGCTCTTACCTAAAACAGGCGAGGTCTTAGGCTCAATCTGTCCACAGTCCCACAAAGGAAAATGAAAATTTAAAGTGGAAAAAAAAGGCAAATTAATACAAAATAAGTATCTATTGTGATTAGGAAATGTTGCTAATCTCATCATGTACATTGAAGCACAAAACTTATTAAAGACAGACTTAGACTAAGCAGCTAGCCCAAAGTAGCTCATCAAGTCAGTGACCATCTGATGCCAACCCAGACTGTTGCTTGCACAACACATAGCCAGCATACTGATGTGCTTTGGGAAGCCAGCAACGCCAGAACATGTCTAGAAATTCACTTTAGAGAGGGACTCAGAGGTCCCTCTTCCTTCAAAGTGAAGAGGCTTTGAAAATATTGGTACATTGTATTCAGAAAAACAGGAAGTCTAGACATGCAAATCTCTAGACCCCTCCTTTCTCTTTCAGGTTTTCTATTTCATGGGAGAGGATTTTCCATGTGCTAAACGAATGCAGAATTTTACTAAAAAAAAATGTTTAATAAATCAAAGATGACACTGAAAACCAGAAGCATCACACAACCCAAGTGAAGGCTCTTTGAGAGGTTGTAGATCCAAGCAGGCAGGCTGTATTTCCACAGAATTGATTGACAGGATGGGAACGACCAAGGGGAGAAGCATGCTCCCTGCCTTAGACACCGTCTGAACAGAGGAAATTGGAAACGTGAGGGGGGAGACTGAAGTCCCACTGAAAGTTTAAAGAAATGGCACAAATGTGAATGGGCCAGTCAACTACTGGGGAGGGAGCTACGGTGTGAGCTTCAGACTGCCTGGGCTACGCCAGTGCTCCCATATCTCTCCAAAGCTCATGGTGCATAGAAGTCAGAACTACCAGTGCAGTCAAGCTACAGACCATGTGGCAAAAGGGAGCATGGCAGAGCTTGGAGCTGTAGCTTGACCATGAACTTTGACCAAAAGATAGCATCTATCTTCTGATCAAGCATGGCTGCCCCCTGTTCCTTCATCCATCTATGCATCTATCAAGCCCTGTATCCTATCCTATCCTATCCTATCCTATCCTATCCTATCCTATCCTATCCTATCCATCCATCCATTCATCCATCCATCCATTCTGTATACATACATTCATCCTTACCCATCCATCTATCCATTCCTCATTCATGCATCTATCCACATATACATCCATTCACATATTTACCTATCTACCCACATATCTGTTCATTTATCCAGCCAGCCACAAGCCCCATCCATTCACCCATTCACCCATCTATCCTTCTGTTCATCTATTACTTTATCCCTTAGTCCATCCACCCATTTATACATCCTCTTATTTACCCCTCACTCATTCATTCATTCATTCATTCATTCATCATCCAAGCATTTCTCTACCAACTAACCCATCTGTTTATCTCCCACCCCTCACCTATCCATCCCACAGATATATATCAATGGTGGTGTCATATCAAGCCCTAAGTGGGAGGATAACAATAAGACAAGGAGAAGAGCACATTAATTAAGTGTCAGGGCACAAAGCATGGCTGGTGAAGTCGGTGGAAGCCAGATCAATCAGGGCCTTGGTAGAATGTGGGGCTTATTCACAGTTCAAAACAAAGATACTGAAGGGTGTTTATGTAAGGTATGACATCATCGCATTGGGTTTTAGTGGCTGGAAAATGAATGAAACAGCAAACAGAAGTGAAAGCAGGCTGCCCGGCATGAGAGTTGCTGGAGAGGAGCCAGTAGATGCTGTTCACTTGGACACGCGTGTGTGCACAGGGCACACAGGGCTGGAGGGAATTGAGGAACTTTCTGGGGATAGAAACGTGCCTATGACTTGGGTTGGGGTTGGAAAGGAGAAAAGAAAGAACTCAGTGATTTCCAAGTTTGGAACTTTTAAGGTCAACATGTCTGCTGGAACTACTGAAAATGGCCAGCTTGGGAGAGGCGAGTCACTCCTTCCATCCGTCCTTTAGCTGGCACTGCCTAAGCACCATTGTGTGCTGGGAATTCAAAACTTGTCCTGGAGAAGAGAAAAGCTGTCATGTGCCCATCCAGCCTTCTGGTTCAGCTCTATGGCAGGGTGCACTTCCTCTGGCCATGCCAAAGCACTGCCAGGAATTCAGGATTTTCAGTGTCTTTGGGCTTTCCCATTTTGTGCTTCCAACCCAGGCCTGTGCCTGTTGGATCATGATGTTTCTTAAAGATCAAAATTAACTAGGTGTTGTCCATGGGGGAAGGGAACCACTTCTCTCCTGTAAACATGGCTTTGGTAAGGTGTAAACCATGACAGATGTCAGATGTTTCCTTCTCCACTGGGAACAAAGCTGTAGTTAAAGCAATATTGAACAAGCGTTCCTACCACAGTACTCTGGCTTTCTCTTGGGTATCGGTTAATCTACTGAACATCTGTCGTCAGCCCATGAATCTACCTGGCCATTCCTGTGACTTCAGCCATCTCTTATTAGACCATACAGAGACGAGGGATGTTTATTTAATACCCAACTCTCCTAGTTTGGGTTTCTATTGCTGTGATGAAACACTGTGACCAAAATCAGGTTGGCGAGGAAAGGATCACTTGACCTATACTTCCACATTGTAGCACAACATTGAAGGAACTCAATCATGCCAGGGGCCTGGAGGCAGGAGCTGATGCAGAGGCCGTGGAGGGATGCTGCTTATTGCCTTGCTCCTCATGGCTTGCTCAGCCTGCTTTCTATAGAACCCAGGACCACCAGCCCAGGGTGGAACCACCCACAATGGGCTGGACCCTCCCCCATCAATAAGAAAATGTCCTACAGCTGGATCTTATGAAGGCATTTTCTCAATTAGGCTCTCTCCTTTCAGGTAACTCTAGTTTGTGTGTCAGGTACAGAGGCCCTGGCTCCTTAGTTCACAGTAGGATAATTCTGAGGGGTACCATGGCTCTAGAACTTTCCAGAGAATAAGCCCCTGCTGTGACTAGTGCAATCCAAGTCTTCCCTCTGTTTACCTGCCCCTCCCCCCTCCCCAGTGCATGTGTATCCTAAGAGCTCCACCCCAACAAGCTTCCACACCCAAATCTCAGCAGCTCTGTCTCCCATGATTCCCAACCTAAGACCACAGCGATGCTAGTGCCATAAGGGCATGCTTCTTCAATTAACCCTGGGAACTGGCTACCTCAACAAGCCAAGTAAGAGGGAAAGAGAGGGAATGGTGGCTGCTGAATAGGAAGCAGGTAACCTTTGCTGATGAGTGCTCATGGAGAAGACACCCCAATACCCAAGAGTCAGCGCTGTGCCAAAAGAAGAGGCGTCACCCGCAAACAGAAGGCCTGAAACCCTGGCCTTGTCTTGAGCCGTGTGACCATTAGCAACTCACTTAGCCTCTCTGGGTCCCTCTCTGGGCCAAAACACCTCGCATGGGAGTTAGAAAGACTTCCATGAGCTTGTAAATGTCCCTGGAGAGAAAAGCCGCCCAGAAACTGCTGATGTCTTTCTTCTCTGCTCTGGGTACACCCCCACATCTCCCAGGCCAGAGAGCACAGACTGTAACAAATCTGAAAACACAAACTGGCTAGGATCTTGAGCAGAGAAAATTAGCACCCCCCACCCTTCCCAGGAAGTTATCGGGAGCTATAAACACAAGTTATGAGGATAATGAGAAGAATTCTGCCCCACCCCTGAGTTCTTACCAGGATGGCATGAAGAACCTACCTGAGACCAGCCACGCGGTGAGAGTCCTTGTAAGACGGTGACTGTCTTCCTTACTCCCTAGATCACTGCCCAACTGAAAGGTAGGTGGTTTGTAAATGCTTGCAGCCTGAGTGGCTTGGTGAGCTCTCATCTCTCACCCCACAAGGACCTATACTGCTGAGGCTCTGAGAACTCAAGGTCCGTACCTTCTGGGTTAGCTCTCTGAGGAAGACTGTGACATCAATCCAGGGCCCTTCCCCTCTTGTCCAGAGTGCTGTGTGTTGTCATCTGTGTACCTCCTTCTGTGTCAGCACTGTGAAAACGTGGCCCTGCTGTTTGCACCCTTAAACTGGAACCGAACCATGTGCTCTTGACGTTAACCTGGCCCGTGGTTGCATTTGTGGGGGGACTGAGAAACTGCTGTAGAATCTCTGTGGCCGGAAACAACCCAAAATATTTATACTCTCTGGACTGTTCTGAAAATGTGTTCACATTCCTCCCAGAGAGGCCAGTTAAGAATGCAGGCCTTTCCCAAAAGGTGGCCACCCCACAGAGAAGTCTCAATGTCATGGGCAACACGTTCTGCAGAGCTCTACTCTCTGTTAGTCCCTTCGCTAAGCACGAAGCCCTTGACCCTGCCCTCTCCTGCACATCTCTCAGTAAAGCCATGTAGAGGAAACTGTCTCCATTTTAGAGGTGGGAAAACGGAAGCTCTGAGAAAGTAGATGATTCGTGTAGTAGTAGTAGGTGTGGCCATGAGGCAGGCCCCTAGGTCTGTTCTGACTCTAGGCCACATCTCTCCCAGACTCTTTTCTCTCCCAGGTTACTGTCCCTCACAGGCTGCTGTCTGTCTCCCCCAGGCTGTTGTCTCTCCCAAGCTGCTATCTGTCTGTCCGGGGCTGCTATCTGTCTGTCCTAGGCTGCTATGTATCTGTCCCAGGCTGCCATCTCTCGCAGGCTGCTGTCTCTCCACACTGAAGGCTTAGCAGGCAGAAGACTGTGGCTTTGAAAACAAGGACCCAACATGAGTCATGTCCATTCAGTCACGACATGTGGCTTCTGTTAACAGAAGTCCCGGGCACATCAGAAAGGACCCGTCCTGGCCAGGACTCTAAGTGTGTCTTTTCTGACAGCAGAAGGAGCATCTCAGTGGAAACCAGCTTACCAAGCTTGTTGTCCAAGACAGGCCTCCATTGAGAGGCGTGTAACCCAACACATGAGAACCAGACACCCAGTGCCCAGAACGCAGACCAGTGGGGACACCTGAGTCCTCCACCCCAGAGCGCCAAGGGAGAAAACCAGGTCTCCCAGTGGCTGTTTCAACTCCACAGCTAACACAGATTACACAGTAAGCCAGTCCCCTGTGTCCTAGGGAACTAAAAGGACTGTCTTACAGAGAATTATCTCTAGAGAGTGTAGGGTAGAAATGTATTCAGTTCACATTATCATAATGATAAAACTTTGGGGAAACAAGAAGCAGTGTATCGGAGGCCTGTAGTTATTACAAAAAAGTGAAGGGTTGCCTCGTTTGTTTTTAACTAAGGGAAGATGGCCCGATCGCGCAAAGATGAGCAGTGAACACGCCCTGCTCAGGTCCTTTTGACACAGGAAGAAAAGCTTCTGGTTTGTTTTCTGGGAACGTCTCCGCCAAGTGAGACTCACTAGTGAATGAAACAGGAGAGAAACAGAGAGGCTGAGTCTGTGAGTCAGAGCGGCCGCTTCTCCCCTCACTGTCAGCAAAACGCTTTACCTCCAACCCCGGGAAGCTGGACATGACTCCCATGGCCTCTCGCCTTGCTTTATGATCACGTCACCACAGGCAGCACCCTCAGAACACCGTAGGGACCCACTGAACTGCCACCGCCACCTCCCTGTCTCCTTGAAGCTTCTGTCTGTGTGATTTCTAAACCACTGACTAGTTCTCCATCTTTTATGCTTACCACCAACTAAAGTTAACTGATTTGCTTTTCCAATCTCAACCTGCTCCTTAAGAATGAAGCTGGAAGCCTGGGGGTAGGGTTTGGTAGGTAAAGTGTCCTGAATTTGGATCCCTAGCACCCACATCAAAGCTAAGCATGGCAGTCACACCTGTGACATCAGCATGGGGACATGGAGACAGGAAAGATCCCACACACTTGCTGGCCAGACAGTCTGGCGCTCTCTCTCTCTCTCTCTCTCTCTCTCTCTCTCTCTCTCTCTCTCTCTCNCTCTCTCTCTCTCTCTCTCTCTCTCTCTCTCTCTCTCTCTCACACACACACACACACACACACACACACACACCCTCTGCCAATTTGGTCTTCACATGAATCTACTTACTCCTGAGCTGTTCATTTTGAGACAAATACCCAGATGTTCAACCGACTGTTCACCTGTTCATGTCCCCCACCTAAATCCACTGAGTGTCCATCTATCTTAGGAGCTCACCGTTCATCTCCCTCAGCCTCACGAACATTCCATCTAAGGGGACAGAGAGAGAGAAGAGATATCCATGAGATCGTAGAAATCGTTCTCATGGCGGCCTTGTGAAGTTTGCAGAGCAAAACCCATCTAGTGAGTGACTTTGACTTCAGGCCCCCCTGCACGGGGCCTGTGGGGCTTACCACCATGGTCACTGGCTTCTGGAGGGAGAAGCAGCCTCTGGCCGAGCACTGTGAGTGCGTGTGCCCTGTGGGGTGGCTGACGTGAGCACCAAGCACGAGTCATTTGGCACCATTTCAAGCCGACATTGAAGAAGCAGGTTGGAGGATTACTGGAGCCTATACATAGATTATTGTGGACAGACAGGAGCGTGGGATCTGCTCTAGCCGAGATCGATTGAGTCCACAAGAATCCATCCTTCCCAGGTCATTTCTGCTTCCGTAGCCTGCCTGCAACCTGCGCTGCTAGGCAAGGAGCACTGGGAACAGTTGTCCCAAAGATGAGAACCACGGTTGTTTATCCTCCCTCTGGCCAAAGAAAGTCTCCAACAAAAGGGGGAAATAATTAAAAGTAAAAGCCTTATGTAATGAGATTTAAAAGAAAACTTTTGAAGCCAACAAGCTGCTGTGGGCAGCACTTCAAAGGGCCCAGGATCAATGTTTGTCAATAACAGTTTGGCATTCTTTAATTTATCATTCATGAATATAAAATGTGATGTTATCAGGAGCCTATCCATGTCTTAGTTCTGCTTGAGATTCGGAGATCAGAAATCTAGCGGTAATCTCAGAGGCGGCGGAGGTTCTTGTCCGCACTGGAGTCCTTTATCCTGTGGCTAAGACGCCGCCCATGCATCCAGACCCTACAGCACTGAACATGCTCCTACCTGCACCCGCAAGCCATGCGTCTCTTTATTTCGGCTGCTATCTTTGGAGACTTTTTTTTTTTTACATAAGACAAGGCACCCCTTGACTCTGCCCAACCCCCGAGTTGCCATTTGTTTAATCAAGATAGTTGGTTTGCAAAACATTAAACAGTATTTGATGCCGAGTTAATAATTTGCATCCTCTTCATTTGTTCCGGAATCCCGGGAGACTGACATCCCCACCCCCACCCCTACCCCCAAAGGAATAGACGAGAAGAGAAAAGGCAGAGAGAGAGAGAGAACAGAGAGGCCTTCAACTGCACAGATGTTTGTCAGGATGTTGGTGTTCCATGTCCTGCTGCTAGTCGCCCTGGTGGGGAAGTCAGTCATCGGGGTAAGTGGTCACCTCACGTTTCTATGGTTGAGAGACTCTATGTTAGCAAAATCAAACCATCTGGGTTGGAAGCAAGGGAAAAGGCTGGTGTTGCCAAGTTGTGTGTGTCCTGACCACAAGCGCTAAACAGGCTGAATCACAGACTTCTGGGCAGTCAGTTCTGTAATGACTCGTGTGTGACATGAACTTTGTGGCAAAGCCTCCATGAATTCGTTCCCACAGAGGTGACTAAGGCACACAAAGACTCTGAAGCATGGATGAAATCTGGTCTGCACCTCAGGAATCCTCTGAGAAGTCCTGTCCCTAGGAGACTAGATTAGGGTCCCAGCCTTAGCTCACATGTCAGATTATTATCTGGGGCTGACAGAAGGACTCCTGAGCTTTGGCCTCAGGGGGATACCCTGGTGGCTGAAATGAGCCCGGCAGAGGATTTACTTAGCTGCCTTCGACTTGTGGAGAAGCTCCGTGGCTAATACTCTTCTTTTTCCCATGACCACGGTAAGTGAGCCAGGGAAGATGAGCCAGGGCCCCAGGGAGCTTGTGGTGAGCCAGAAAGGGAACCGCTGTAGAGGGGCTTTGGCCAGGGTTGAGTGAGTAGTAGAGATGCTGGCCCAGCTAAGCAGGGAACAGAGCTTTCTGGGGTCTCCACACTGGCTATGGACCAAGGCTTGAGTGTTGAGCCTTGGAGCCAGAAACAGTCTTGATTTTGTCACAGCATAACTGAGGAATATATAGCCATAATAATCCCCCCCGGAGCCTCCAAGGAATCACCAACAACCAACTGCTCTTGTGGTAGAGGTCATGGCAACAAAAGGTTGCGGACATGGCGGCTTCCAGTGAACCTTAGCTCTTTCTGCTTTTGTTTTTCTTTGTGGAGCTGCTGGTGATCAAACCCAAGATCTTTATCTTGTGTGCTAGGCAAACTCTTTACTGGGAAGCCAATCCCCACCCCAGAGTCAGTTCTTCTCTGAGAAAATGCCCAAACAGAGTAAGTCCCCTATAAAAATCAGAGCACAGTCCCTTTGATGAAGAAGCATGGAAGAGAGACAAGCGAGACGGGTGAGGGTGGGAGTCATTGTAAACTTCTTGCATCCGGTTAAGCACTTTTGAATTGGATTTCCCTTTTAGGGTGTTTCCTGAGGGAATGGAATTAAATGACAACCTTGCTTATTAGCTTGTCCATAGAGAATGGTTACACCTCGGCCTGTCAGCCAGTTAACCCAGCTCAGCCGCCTCTAGTCTCAGGTTCAGTTGCCAAGAGATTTGCTTTAGAAAGGAATTTCTTTCCAAACTATGGGGTGGTGGCTGCAATTATAGATAGCTATTAAGCCTGGTGATCTGACCTAATAATTTCTTGATGGGTACTTGGGCCTAAGAAAGAGCAGCTATCCCACAGGTGTACAAAAAGCCAGTGGAAATGATCAGAGGCCCAGCGAGAACTCCAGGGGAAAACAACTGAGCCTATAGTTTGTAAGCAGGAAGGGATGACGCAATGTTTGATGTTCACAAAAGGATAATATCGCCCCAGCCCCCAACCCTCCCGCACACTTCTTCTTTTTTTTTTTTTAAGATCCAGGGAATTTTTACGGTTATCAATGAAACTGTAAGTCAATAATGGATAAAAGGAAACATATGAGGGCTAGCCTCTGGGCAATGAGCTTAGTCGAGTCCAAGGAGAGGCCTCGCAGTCTTCGCCTGTTTTCTCACCCAGATGTGTGGCAAACAGGTGGTTGGAATGTCTTTTCATGTTCCACAGGCTGGCACACTGCATCTAGGGCAGAGCAGCCAAGTTGGATGCTTGGAAGGGTTTCCGGTTTCATCGGGGACAAAGCCACATAGCCTGATGGGCTGAGTGGCCTTTTCTGCATACATAGCTAAAAATAATAACCAGTTATCTTTCAGGACTCAGGGGGTTGAGGCAGGAGGATTATGAATTCCAAGCCACTCTTGGCTATATAGTGAGCTCCGTGGGCCAGCTTGTCCTATGTAGCCAGATCTGGTATCAATAATGTAATAATAATAATGAACTGATAGCACATAGTAGAGTCAGTCCCCAGTGCTAGCCCCTGGGTTTGCCATGGGGTTTACTGCCAAAAGAGCCCCAAGCCATAGGTACTGTGACCATTCCCACTTTATACATACAGAGCATACATACAGATAACATGGCCCCGAGCCCCATGGCTGGTAAATGGCATGGTTAAGCTCTCTGGGGGATTGAACTCAAATCGTCAGGCTTGGCACCAATCCCCTTTAGCTGCTAAGCATCTCCCTGGCCTCCGCCTAAGACTATATTTAGAAATTAATTCTCAGATACCACTCGATGAGCTCCGGGCATCCTTCATCTACCTTCATGCCTAATCTAGACTGGTTTGTGCACACTTATTTTATAAATCATTTTGAGTGTCCATCCCCAGCGTAGCCGTGTGACATTATTCCCGGTCTCCAGAGAAGAAACAGGACCGTGGCAGAGCTGCTAGACTCTCCTGTGCCAGGCCTGAGACTGAGTCTGTCTGACCCTCATCCTTACGGGAAGACCACCCAGCTTCCAAAAAGCCATGCACTGTCTTGGAAATCTCTTCAACAGTGGTCCTTGGGATGTTTGGGGGCCAGTACACTGGGCTTGACCACAGTGAAATTCTACCTCTCTCAGGGTCAGAATGAGAGAATGATGCTTGGAAGCCCTGTCCTGCTTCCGTGAAGATGCCAGTCTCTTCATTACTGCACAAAAGGGACGTGTGGGCAAAATGCTTGTTTTCTTACAAACCTGGACTGTATGACTTCTGGGGTCTCCCTAGGCGCCGAACCGCAGAAACAGCCTGTGTAGGGGAGAGATTGCAGATGGCGGAGCTTGGGGTTCATGCTCTGCTCTCGGCCTAGTTTTTTGCCTGTTGTGAAGAAGGTCAGACAGCAGAGCATTTTCTTTGTCTTTCCGTTGCCAGGCAGCGTTTAAGAGGCAGAACATCTCAAATATATAGAGAGATTTCCAAGGTTTCATAAAAGTTGCATATTCTGGTAACAGTGAGCACACCGCACCGCAAAAGGGGGGGTGCCTATGGATCACCTCTGTATCTATTCTTCATCACCTTATCGGTGGTGGGAAAGAGGGAAGGTGGGGGGAGACAAGGAAGGAGAGACGGATGCACAGAGGCAGGGGTAGATTGATATGGTTCTTGCTCAAGCACATGATAGATGGTGAAGTACTAATGCCAGTTCGGAGTGGACCAGTCCCCACTCTCAGTACACAAATCCACGTGGGCCCCGGGTAGAACCTGTGAGCCCCCTTTTGGGTGAAACCCCAACATCCCAGAATGTAGCTTTTTCATGCCTAGGGGGTCCCCTCTTCTCCAATCCAGGCAAAGATTTCTGGAAAAGGGGAAAGATTGAATTCCCCCTGAAACTTCTTATACATTTACGGGGAAAAAAAATCCCCCAAAACAAAAACTTGATTGCAAGCAGGAGCTCAACTCATTAGCTTTGCACTGTACACTGGTATTTAGGGAAATCAGGTCGCTGAAGTCACATGTGTGTGTAAGCACGGATATATTTATATTCTAAATGCATTAGGGTTTCCCAGATGCAAAAGAAATTCTGCTGTCACAGAGAAACAGCATGGCAGAAAACTCAGCAGCCGGGATTTTAAATAAAACATGTTTTCTCTTCATAATTAATATAACAAAGTTTCCTGGCTTAGGGTTTGGCAAAGATCCCAGGGAGAAACAGGGGGGGGAGGGGCTGTGTGACTCGCCTGTGATCGACCCAACAAAGGAGTTCCTGGAGGACTCTGTGCTGAGAAGGCTCTCCTGGGCCTGCCCCTCCCACACTGTGCACCAAGCAATTTGAAAATAACAGCGATAAAATAAACTTGTTGACACTGATGTCTCGTAACAGCACCACCACCATGTATTGACTTTTAACCACAGATTGCTTGTGGTATAAACTTCCTGACAAGCCCATGAGGTAGGGCCATGGTCAATTTCATAGATACTAAAGCAAGCTACAAGGTAGCCTATCCAAGATGGTGCCCACGGCAGGTCAGAGAGCTGGACTCAAACACACCTATCCAAAGCCAGTCTCAAGGTTTGTACCCAAGGTGACATGGGTGGGTGATCACACCAGGCTCTACCCAAAGATGACAGGTCCCCTTGATGTGGAACCAGAGGAGGCAGGCTAGAGCATGGCTGCTGATTCCCGCTTAAGCTGAGGCTTCCACTAAGAGGCGAAGTTGGTTCCCCCTGGCAGCCTCCCTTCAGCCCAGGAAGCTCCCCTTCCTGACATCAGAAGAATCAGTCATGCTGGACAACCAAGTAATTAAACTTCAGTCACGGCTGAATCTGCTTCAGAAATTCTGCCACAGCCTCTGCTGATGTCTTAATACTTTTGTCTAATACAGACTTCCCTTTACCTACTTTATATTTTAAGATTTATTTTTATTACTTTCCTGTGTATATATACATGTGCATGAGTGTGTACACACCCGTGTGTGTTTATGAGTGTACATTCATGTGTGTGTACCTGAGTGTACATGCATGTCTGTGTATGTGTGTACATGCATGTGTGTATGTAAGTATGCATGCATGCATGTGTACATGACTGTACATGCATGTGGGTACATGATTGTACACACATGTGTACATGCATGATTGCACATGCATGTGTGTGCACATGATTGTACATGCATGTGTGTATGTAAGTATGCATGCATGCATGTGTACATGACTGTACATGCATGTGGGTACATGATTGTACACACATGTGTACATGCATGATTGCACATGCATGTGTGTGCACATGATTGTACATGCATGTGTGTATGTAAGTATGCATGCATGCATGTGTACATGACTGTACATGCATGTGGGTACATGATTGTACACACATGTGTACATGCATGATTGCACATGCATGTGTGTGCACATGATTGTACATGCATGTGTGTATGAGTATAAATGCATGTGTGTGCATGAGTGTACGTGCATGCAAATGTGCATGGGTCTATGTGCACACGGAGGCTAGAAGTTGGTGTCAGAGATCTCCCTGTCACGTCACTCTTCGTCCTTTTCTTTTTTCTCACTATGTAGCCCTGGGGAGCCTAGAAATCAGAGAACTCTACCTGCCTCTGCTTCCCAATTGCCAGAGTTAAAGATGTGTGCTACCATACCCAGCTCCTTCCTTATTTTTTTCAATAGAGCCCCCCACCCTCTCTCTGGTCTGGAGATCACCTACTGAGCTAAGATGGCTGGCCTGCAAGCCCCAGGGATCCTGCCTGTTTCCAGCTCTCACTTGTGGGATCACAGGCATAAGCTACCGCCGTGTGTAGCTCTCCACCTGGGTTCTTGGGAATTGAATCCATGTCTTTATGCTTGCATGTCAAACATGTTCCTGACCAACCATTTCCCCAAACCAGGAAATCTTTATAACTGAGGAAACTGAGGAAAGAAAGTTATACAGGGAAAAGATGAACAGTGGTTTCCTGGGCTTCAGAGAAATGTCTATAATTCATGAGACATCTGCCATCAACTTCCAGCCTCCACATGCATGTACACACATGTATACACGCACATGCATGCTCACTCACACTCACGCGCATGCATACCATGCACACACGCACACATGCGCACACATGCGCACACACATAATAAAAGCAAGGGCAAAGGTCAGAGTCTCCAGCCCCTGGTTAAGAATGCATTTTCTGGCCCTACCTGCACCTATGGGAGGTGCACTCCAGGAAGGAATCCATCTGCAGTACCTTCCTTTGGGGACATCGGTCCCACAAGAGCCTTCCCCTCCCCACCGGAGCATGAAGGCACAGCCATGCTGAGTCTACCAACTGAGGCAGCACTGAGAACATTCCAGGAGAACTGAGATTTCTTGTGGTAAAGAAGAGAGTGGCAGTACTTAGTCCCAACCCCAGTGGCTATAATTTCTTCCAGTGGAAAATAGCAAGTGTGGTTTGCATGTGAAATGCACCCCAGACCCATAGGCTCATTTTGAACATTTGTTCCTCAGTTGCTGATACTATTTTGAAAGGTTACAAACAGAACCTTTGAGAAGGGAGCTCTAGCTGCTTGATACAGACCACTAGAGGCAGCCACTGAAGATTACAGACTAGCCCCACCTCTGGCCATGTAGCTCCACTCTCTGCTCTTGCTGAGATATGCTCAAACCATGTGGCAAGCTCCTGCCACCACACACACAACACTGTATCAGCTACCCTGATAGACTGTGAGCAAGAACAAGCCCACCCTCATTTAGATCGCTTGCTAGGTGTTTGGCCAGGGTGAGGCAAATGTAATGAATACAAGTGTTATTGCAGACATGAGGAATGGGAAGCTCGTGTGTCCCCAGTGGGAGGAACATGAGATGGTACACCCGTGGAAAACAGCATAGCAGATTTCAGGAAATACAGGCAGACCAC
The DNA here is from genome assembly GCF_900095145.1 of Mus pahari. Taxonomy (NCBI): domain Eukaryota; kingdom Metazoa; phylum Chordata; class Mammalia; order Rodentia; family Muridae; genus Mus; species Mus pahari. Next base: position 167,378,003 of record NC_034590.1, read on the forward strand.
ACCTGAACCACAACTCCCATCTATGGACACATTTCCAGAAGAACATAGGAATCCAGGATTCAGAGCTGGAGTAGTCATTCTAAACATTCCCTCTCCACTCTGGAGAGGTGACCATGCCCAGTCCTTTGGGAGACACTGGTCAGTTATGAGTATGTATTGTTTAAATCCCACTGAAACCAGGAATGGAGGTCAAGGGAGAAATGGGCTGCAATTCACACTCCGTATGACTGACAGAGATGTCTCTTGAGATGTGTTTACCAGATCAGAATGACTGAGGCACCCCTTTCCTGCTCCCCCCAGCTGCCACTGTGGCAATGTGTGTCCCCCTGCCACCGCCCAAGCCTAGACCCTTCTAGACAGAACTTTGATGAAGTATCCCAATAACATGGTCTTTGGTATTTTCATCTTGCTCCAAACCTGCTTCTTTGGTAATGAATAAGGAGCTCTTTCCATCTTCTTCGTGCTGGGTAATTTCTGTCAACTTGACACAAGCTATAGTCGCCTGTGAGAAAGGACTCTCAATTGAGAAATTGCCTCTACAGTATTTCCCTGTGGACAAGTCTGTGTGGCATCTTCTTGACTGCTGATTGCAATGGGAAGGCCGAGCTTACTGTGGGTGGCTCCACCCTTGGGAAGATGATCTTGGGAGATGTAAAAAAGACAGCAGAACACGCACTCGTGATGGGGCCGGCAAGAGCGACCCTCCACAGGTTCTGTGTCCCTCCACGGGTTCTGTGTCCCTCCACGGGTTCTGTGTCCCTCCACGGGTTCCATGTCCCTCCACGGGTTTTGTGTCCCTCCATGGGTTCCATGTCCCTTTACGGGTTCTGTGTTCCTCCACAAGTTCCGTGTTTGTCCACGGGTTCTGTGTCCCTCCACGTGTTCTGTGTCCCTCCATGGGTTCTGTGTCCCTCCACGAGTTCCATGTTCCTCCACAGGTTCTGTGTCCCTCCACAGGTTCTGTGGTGTCCCTCCACAGGTTCTGTGTCCCTCCACGGGTTCTGTGGTGTTTCCTCCATGGGTTCTGTGTTCCTCCACAGGTTTTGTGTTCCTCCACGGGTTCTGTGTTCGTCCACGCATTCTGTGTCCCTCCACAGGTTCTGTGGTGTTCCTCCATGGGTTCTGTGTTTCCTGTTCCTCCATGGGTTCTGTGGTATTCCTCCACAGGTTCTGTGTTAGTCCACAGGTTCTGTGTTCATCCATGTGTTTTTATTCCCTCCACGGGTTCTGTGGTGTTCCTCCATGGGTTCTGTGTTCTGTGTTCCTCCACGGTTTTCTGTGTTCCTCCACGGGTTCTGTGTCCCTCTGCGGGTTCTGAGTCCCTCCGTAGGTTCTGTGTCCCTCCATGGGTTCTGTGTCCCTCCATGGGTTCTGTGTCCCTCCACGGGTTCTGTGTCCCTCCACGGGTTCTGTGTCCCTCCACGGGTTCTGTGGTGTTCCTCCGTGGGTTCTGTGTTCCTCCGTGGGTTCTGTGTCCCTCCGTGGGTTCTGAGTCCCTCCGTGGGTTCTGTGTCCCTCCGTGGGTTCTGTGTCCCTCCGTGGGTTCTGTGTCCCTCCGTGGGTTCTGTGTCCCTCCACGGGTTCTGTGTCCCTCCACGGGTTCTGTGGTGTTCCTCCATGGGTTCTGTGTTCCTCCACGGGTTCTGTGTCCCTCCNCGGGTTCTGTGTCCCTCCNCNGGTTCTGTGTCCCTCCGCNGGTTCTGTGTCCCTCCGCGGGTTCTGTGTCCCTCCGCGGGTTCTGTGTCCCTCCGCGGGTTCTGTGTCCCTCCGCGGGTTCTGTGTCCCTCCGCGGGTTCTGTGTCCCTCCGCGGGGTCTGCCTTTGCTCCTCTTTGACTCCTTCAGTAAGATTCAACAATGAGTGAGACAAGTTAACCCTTTCTCCCAAGTGGCTCTTGGTCATATTTACCACAGCAAGAGAAACCAAACCAGGACAGTCTCTGTCCTTCTACTGCAATGTAGGCATGCTATGGCCCTCTATCTCCCTCCCTGGTGGCTAGGAACCAGGACTCTGATGGACAGTGGGCATCACATTCCAAGGCTATGTTAATGCTTTGGGTGTAAGTTGATGATTACAGTATTGGAATGATCAGTGCCTTGGGGGAATAATCAAGACAGGGTATATGGACCATGTTACCACCACCGCTGGCTCACTTCCAGCTCTTCATAATTCAACAGAGATATCTATTTTCTCATTTGCTTCTTGGCTATCCCTTGCACACACCACTTCTGCTGAGTCTCATCTTTGGATTCTCAAGTCCCAGGAGGAAGGGCTCTTCTATTATTTCCTACCTGGGGAAAATCAGAATAGAATGGCAGGCTGGAAGGAGACAGATGGTATCTGTTCTTCCTGCTTCTGATACAGTGGGGGTTAGTGTGTAGATACCCAGATACCAGCCAGGTGTAGGGCTACCTCCATCTGGCACTACAACCGCCCTGTGAGTGGAAACGGGGTCACACAATGAGTGCACTGCCCCTGGAAGAGCTAAGGGCTGGAGGGAGGAGTGTGTGAGTGGGGTGGTGCTGTCCAAGGGGCCAGGATGGTTATGCCTGGAAGCCTGCCTATTTCCAGTTTAAATTCTTTCAGCAGCCATGCCTAGAAAGGACATGTCTGCCACCTGCTGACTACAGGCAGAACAGCAGCAGCTGTCCCTCAGGAGCCCCATGTAGCAGAGATTTGAGATTCTTAACTCTGGCACAAGTTACATAGGGCTTTTCTCTGCAGGCTCAGAAAAGATGTCTCTCCTGTCCTGCCCTCTGCTTGGGGCTAGCAGCAGCCAGGCACGCCCATTCTAGTCAGCTGGAGTCGAAATACCCGAGTGGCATCTACCTGAGTAGAAAGGACACAGGCCATGGGTCCCCAAGTTCAATGGAGGGAAGATGGGGCTGAGCAGAGAACCAGATCCGAGGTGCAGCAACTGGCCATACTGGGGGTAGGGTCATTCTCCAGGGAGACCCCCCAGTCTTTCTTCTAGCACCCCTAACACTCCCACTTCCCCAAGCCTAAGAATACCCCTCCCCACCTCCAGTGAAATATGTGTCCCTGTCTCGTTCCCTATAAAAACAGGTCCGGAGAACCACAAGGTAATTAAACAGAGACACACTCCAGATAGTGGGGACCATTTCCCTTCTTTCTTTTTATCCCTTTCCTCCCTGAGTTTCACGTTGTCACTATTCCCACCCAAGAAGAGGGCGAGAGATGCCAGGACACCCACCCACCCCCCAATTCACTTTGTCACCCCACACATGAGCTCACCCTTCTGAGTATCTGCTGTTTGTTTCCTTGTGATTTCCAAATAGAGGTCAGACAGCACCCTACCCCAACTCTAAAGACACTGTGCTACAGAAGTGCAATGTCCCCATCCACTCTCAGGATATTCAACACCACGACATTATCTAATGCGTTTGTATTTAGATTCCCCCATGATCTCAACAATGCCCTAATCCAAGATCACACCCTGCGATCAGGGGGTCCCATCACTTGAGCTAGAATAGCCAGCCCCCCTCCTTTTGCCCTTGGGGCACCATCATCTCGGTGTCCTGTGGAGGTCCTGTGATCTGGAGAGCAGAGTGGAGATCCGCTCCACCCCCGAGGATGCATTTCTGTCAAGGACGCTATTTATCGATGCCACATCCTGACTGTGCTACATCCAGACCTGTCCTTTCACTTTCACTGTAACGTGACATCTGCCCAGTCCCCAATACGGTTCAACAGAAAACCACAACCTGAACAGGAAGTTATCACAGACAGTTCAGTGCAAGAGCAGGGACCTGCATGTGAGCCCTCGAATCTGTGTACAAATGTGGCATGTAGCAATGTATACTTGGAGTCCCAAATTTGGGGAGACAAGGATGGGACCATCTCTGGACTCTATTGGCCATCCAGTCTAGCCTTGTCCAGTCACAAGCACACAAAAATCCCTGTCTCAAAAAAGGAAAAAAGGGTGACATTTAAGGAATGATATGAAGAGGTCTTTGGCTCTCACATGTGTGTTCACACAAGTTCATGAACACCTACCTGTGCCCACGGGCGTCCTCACACGTTTCCATCTGCACACATGTGCACACACACACAACCATGGAAGAAATGCACGGAGATGCTGAGGTGCTGTTCTGACTGGCCCTCTGTACTTGGTCAAGCACTTGAAGAGGGTTTCAGGTTGAAGGAGCCATCAGCGCAGAGGCTAGGGGTGGGAGGAGCCTGGCTTGATCCAGTCTGAGGCCAGCTGTTCTCTAGGGACAGAGAGGTGCGTGGGAAGGTTTGCATGTCAGGGCAGGTGTGAATATTTTATTCCAGGAACACTGGGAAACCTCTGGAGTGCTTTAAGCATTCGCTCATTCCCAATCCACAAGAGCAGTCACCCCAAGAATCACTTAGATGAGAGCATACATCCTGAGTCTTCTCCTCTGTGAATGGGGTTGCCATGGAAACATAACAACCATGCCATTCCTGATCCAGGAGCAACTACTTAGTTGATATGGAGGCAGATCCCAGGGCCACCATGTTCCAACAGAGGTGTGTGTGTGTGTGTGTGTGTGTGTGTGTGTGTGTGTGTGTGTGTGTGTTGGGAACATGTGTCTGCAGAGAGGAAGGGTCAAGATGTGTGTGCACAAGAGAAGGAGTATCTTCCAATAGGCTCTGCTTCTCCCTCAGCAGACTCCCAGCATGCCTGTGTCTGGGGAATGGTGATTTCTGGCTGAGGTTATCTGAGGAAGGTGTCAGTGGCTCCGTCACACACTCACTGTGTCCTTTTGCTTTCCAGCTCTCACTGATGTCCTTCATTGCGCCCCCAGACCCAGGTGAGTGTGCCATCAGCCCAGGTTTCCACCAGCCAAGGGCCAGAGCATAGAGGCTCTTATAGGACCTTGGGATTCAGCTGGTTTCGGGGCATCACGGAAACCCTTGAGAATTTATCCAGAAACACTGCAGCTGTATAACACTCCACACAGCTTTGAGCTGCTGATCTCCACTACCTAAGGGAGAGACTACAAATGTGGTTAAACACCCTGATTCTGCAGAGAAAGAAACTGAGGCCCAGATGAGGGAAGCAACTGGTTGTCCATTAGTGACTGGGGAGAGAAAGAATATGACTGAACAAGGAGCCATCCAGTGACTACATTTCCCCACAGGGAAGCCAAGACACTAACAGGTAGCTCCACAATGAGCTATTCCAGTGTTGTGTCCCCCCTGACATCTCCACTCCTGTTAGGCTTGGGGTGCTCAGACACCCCACAGGAAGTCTCAGGTTGATACCAAGACACACAGCACTGAGAGTCCGGTAGACCCGAGGTGGATGCCGTGTCCGGCATTGGCATGGTGTTAGGATTGCATTCAAAACTGGGCATGGTGGATGCACCTGTAATCCCGACACTTGGGAGATGGAGGTGGGAGAATCAGGAGCTCAAGACAGGTTTTTAGCTACATAGCAGGTTTGATGCCAGCCTAGACTGTAAGAGACCCTGTCTCAAAACAAACAAACAAAAATCGACAGCAACAACAAAAACAAAAAAACAAAAGAAAAACCCAACTACAAACCCACGAAATGATTGCATCAAAGGAGATTGTGTGGTAGAGTATCTGACATGCCCAGTGGCCTGGGCTGTTTCTTAGAGACTGTCTCTCCCAGATTCACCCGGTCACCTTGAACCCTCTCTGTTTCTTCTGCCTAGCTCCACACCACAGTGGACCAAACAATGTAACACCCTTCTCCCTGCTCTGAGTTTGGGGTAGAAACTCCTCACTATTCCAAAGGAGCCAAGGGACTAGGTTGGTCACACTCAAAAGACCAGAGCAGGCAGCCTGTGCATGCAAAGGACAGATGTGATTCCAGCTTGTGTCAAGGACTTACTTAGAACAAAGATGGTAACCACAAGCAAAATCATGATCAGCCATCAATATTCTCCAGGAAACAGTTCTCTGGGTGGGCAAATAGATGGTGGCAGTTCAGAGCAGATGACATAGATCTTCACCCCACGTGCTCATGGAATAGAATAGAATCATGTGCCCAGGTGAGCATGGACCACAGAGGGACTTTGCATCTTTCCCCACACCAAGGGAGACAAGCACAACTACTCAGAGGCCCTAGTCCTGACTCCTGGCACACATGGAGTTCAGAGAGGAGCCAAGGCCAAACTGGAAGGGCGTCATTTCTCTAGTCTTGAGAACAACTTGCTCAGACATCAGCAAAGGGTTCTTGGACTTGGGAGGTCAGAAAGACAGTAAAACATAGCTGTAGATGTTATGGGGTGACAAGGAAAGATACAGAGGCATAGAAGGGTCAAAGAACCTTGGTTTCAAGTGTTTTGATGTGTCTTTATGTGCCAGGAAGATGGCTCAGTGGATAGTGTTCACTTTGAAACACAAGGCATGGATCCAGAACCCATGCGAATGCTAGAAGCACAGGGCAGCCACCCTGTCATTCTCACCTTGGAAGATGGGGACAGGGATCCCTGAGGCAAAGCATCTGGGGAGACTAGCTGAAGCAATGAGCTCTGGGTTTGATTGAGAGACCCTACCTCAATGAGCAAAATGGAACAACAGCTAAGGATGATTATTGATATCACTCTGTCCTCCACATGCACATGCACCCATGCACACACACACATAAACATGCCCACAGACGTGCAAAAATGCATGCACACATGTGCCACATATACAAACATACCATACACACATGTACCGTACACACACGAACCACATACTCATGTACCACACACACACACACACACACACCACACCACACCACACCACACATACATACCACACATACCTATACTATACACATACATACCACATACACACATACTAAATACACACATACCACACACAAATGTACCACACAGGTATTGCACATATATACATACCACACCCACACATGTACCATACACATACACAATGTAGCACACATACACACACACACAATGTAGCATACACATACACACACACATGCCACACACACACACACACGCACCACACACACACACATGTACCATACACACACTCAATGTAACACACACAATGTAGCACACACACACACACACACACACACACACATACACATGAAAAAAAACTTCAAGGAGTATCTTCACCACAAGGCACTTTACTACTGTCTTCGAGAATGTTGTATGTGATGTCTACAGGGGTTTATGATGTTCTGGAATTAGGCGGTGAACTGGTTGAAGGAGCGAGGATTCATTCGATGTGTCCGTGTGTCCGTACGGCTTTAGCTGAACAGATTACAAAGCGTAGTGTCAGCTTTGGCCTCCAGACAGAAAGAATTTCCTAACATTACACTATCTAAACTTTGAATGGGCTGATGGGCTCTTGGGAAGAAGAGGTGAGTACACCAGAGGCATCTAAGACAAAGACTTAAGTTGGAAAACAACTGAGGAAAGCGTGGACAACGTTAGACTGAGCACGCCAAGACACTGACCCCAAGAATGCCACAGATGAACGTCTGAGAATCAGTGAGCAAAGGAAGTAGGTTGACCCTGGCTAGAGTCTATCTCCAGATGCTCTGTTGGCCTCCGGCTGTGGACTGAGAAAGTTAGAGTTAAGGCGTATCCTTGTCTGGTTCCACTGCACACGGGGCTGTTCTTTGATGAGGTTCATCAGCTCCGTGCTCCCCTCAGATGGCAGCATGCTGAAGAGACGCCCCGCTCATGCCCTCAGGCAAACTGCTTCCTCGGTTGGTCTTACCAGTGCCAGTACATGGCAAGGGCCTTGCTGGAGCAGAAGGTGCCTGGTCCCCAGTCCCCAGTGTGTAGTAGAGGAGGTGGCCATCAAACAGCCCAAGCTCTGCCCATGTCCCCAAAGCAGGTGACACACAGCCAGCAGGCCTGCAGAAACGTATCTTCAAAGCTGGCTTGGCTCTGCCCAGCACCACAGGCTGTGCCCATCCATCAGCTGTCCTGCTGCCTGCCAGGGAGGCTCTCAGCTATGGTTGCCTGCCAGCTGGGCTGGAAATGTCACAGGCAGGCCGACAGGGCTGGGGTTTGGGGAAGGCACCTCAGAGGAGCCAGCTGTGGCACGGTGATGGATGGAGCCACCCAGGATGACATTCCAGGGATTTTCATTCCATCCCACACATCTGGCAGGTTCCTTCAGCAGAGCAGCTGTGGAGTTCCCACAGCACTAACTGCGAGCTCTTTCCAAGAGGCCCTCACCATGGGCCACAGGAATCCTGGAGAGGGATGAGGGACATGTGCTAGCTGAAGATTTCCTGAGCAGGCCGCTTCCTGAAAGCCAAAAGGCCAATGGTTTTTCTAACCTGAATCATGAGATGCTCAGCTCGTGAAAAGGCACAGGGCCTTGGAGTTAGATGAACCCAGTTGTGATGCTCTTCTGCCCGGGTGTTTCCATCTGTAGAATACAATGATGATTACCTTCACCGGGGAGGTTGACAGTTACGTGGAATTTTGTTTGCATGCAGTTTCATGGAGTGTCTGACACACAGAAAATATTTAGTATTCAACAGCCTACCATGAGAATTCTTTGTGTTAATGCAGAATACCCCTAACACTCTTCATAGTTCTTTCTAGCTAGACTCTGGTAAAGGAGCAAGGCCACAGGACTTCTTTTTATACCTAATGTAAAATGCTTCTGAGAGTCACACTCTTCCTGAGGTTCTCCCATACTCAGCACTTCTGAGGAAGTCTCAAGCAATCTGAATTTAAACCCAAAGCAGTCTTTGTATGTGTGCATGCAGGTTTGTGGACTTCAGAGGACAACCTCAGGCATAGTTCCTGAGACAATCTCTTTCTCTCTCTCTCTCTCTCTCTCTCTCTCTCTCTCTCTCTCTCTCTCTCTCTCTCTCTGTGTGTATGTATGTGTGTATGTGTGTGTGTCTCCTCATTTTGTGTGTGCTGCACAAAATGCACAAAATGAGGACCATATTTCATGTCAGATGATAATTTGACATTATACATATTATACATACGTGCATGTGCATGTATGTATGAATGCGTGTACACACATGTTGCAGTGCTGGAGGTCAGAGGACACCCTCTGGAGTTGCCCCTGGCTTACCCCTGTGCTTGAGGCACAGTAATACTCATTGCCACACATGCCAACCTACCTGACCTACAACCCTCTGAGGATTCTGAGATGGGTCTCTCATAGGCCTGAACTAACAGCCGGCTGAGCTGGCTGACCAGGGGCCCCAGGGGTCACACTGGCTTTGCCTTCCTGGCACGAGGATTTTAAAAATGTGGATTCTGGAGGCTGAATTCGGGTTTCCTTCCTCTCAAGGAAAGCGCTTTACCAACTTTGTCTCTAAGGAAGTTTTCTCCAGTCTGCCAGAGCGGGACCACGCTTCATGTCAGACAATAGTTCCTTTCTACCAAGAAAACGGACAGTTTTATAGACTTGTACGACGATCATCAGATATTTTTTAAAGTACAAATCTCACCTACATTCTTTCTAAGGTCACCCCTCATGCTGCTTCAAGCTGGGCCAGTCAGAAGGCAAGGAGGCTTGGACATGGGTACAGTCACTCTGTCACACAAGGTGGACATGTAGGGCTCTGTGCTGGGCACTGCAGGAGAACAGGACAGAGGCAGTTTCATTTGTAAGGCTCAAGGAAACGAATCAGACAGATGTGTTAAGGTCCAGAGTGAAATAAAGAGCTTCCAGCTAAGACATTCATACCCTGTGGTCAACAAGGCTAGTGAGGAACGCCCCTGCATCTTAAACCCAATCCCATGAGGAACCCAATGTCAATCAAGCCCTGGGTATCTGTCGTTGTTATTATAATACAGGACCCCAGCTTGGAGATGTCCATCAATAACCGTGTATTTAGATATTAATTCTTTGGGTGCAGTTTAGACTGCGTTCTTCTGGTCTAGACCAGGTCTAGCTGATCTGAACTGGATCAACTAGAGGTCGCTCTGGCATCTCATTTTGCTATTGGCTGGCTTTCTTGTGTCTGAGGCTTCATCTGGGCATGCTGTTGACTCGTGTGGCAAAATAGGCCAGACTACTTCCACAGGAGTCAGGAGGGCCCGGGAGAGTGGGCAAGAAGAACAGGGGAGAAGGAGGGAGGAAGGGAGGGAGGGAGAGAGGGGAGGTTAGAGCCAGTCTCAAAGTCAGAAAGAACCAAGAGGTGGGATATGAACCATCTCTGGCTAAAACGAACAGGAAGTCCTGCTGTAAGAGAGGAAAGATGCAGGAGGCTGGAGAGTTGGGGCATCCATGTCATCAGATTGGCTCACACCAGATCCAATATCCAGCACTAAAAGCAAAGACACCAGGCTTCCATGTGGCCACACCCAACATCTCTTCTCCTACGCCATTCTCAGACTCATCATCTTGCTTTCTCCTCAAAGCTACTCAGACTGGAAGCTCCTCTAGGACAAGGTCACATTCTGTTCTTGTTGGTCTAACTTTGTAACACTCTGTGGTCCCCAGTGCCTTCCACCACCTGGCATAACACCACCTGGCATAACACACTGTAGGTTTGCTATCTACTGTTCATACATACAGTGGGATGCAGTGTCAACATTACCGAAGAGGTAGGGGTCTGCCCATATGGAGAGGCCTTGGTAACGTCCTTGTGCAGCCCTCTAACTGAATGGCTTCTCCTTCCCTGACGACCTACTGTGTCCACTCCACTTGGGACGCTCACAAACTCTCAGACTTAATGCATCTCCTCTATTTCGTGCTTTTTAAATGTGTGAGTGGTAAGTGAATATGTACATATTTGTGTGTTTGATTTTTATATATGTGGGTGGTGTGTGCATGTGTGTGTGGTTTTTTGTGTGTGTGTGTGTGTGTGCCCATGTGTTTATGACAAGTGCATGTATACAAGTGTGTATGTTTCATGTGATTTTGTTATGTGTGTGTGCATGTACTTGTGTGTACAAGCACACACACATTTTTGTATTTGTGTTTGTATGTGTATACACACGTAAAGGATTGCAGTTAATGGTGGGCTTCATTCTCAATCACTTGCCATCTAGTTATTTTTAGTAGAGTCTTTCATTGGACATAAATCTCACCAATTCAGCAAGAGTAGCTGGGAGCTCCAGGGATCTCTCCTCTCCACCCCACCCCAACAAGCAGTAGAATTATAGGCATATGTCATCATGTTCTTACGTACATGCGCAGCAGATATCTGAACTCAGGTCTCAAGCTTGCGTAGAAAGAATTTTGCCAGTGGGGCATCTTCCTAGTCACAAAGCGGGACTGTGGAGTGGGAATCCTTAGTAACACAGTCAAGACTGGCCAATCTGCCCTCCAATTCGTGGCACCATTGAGAGGGGTTCTATGCGTTCCCTGAGAGACTCTTATCTGTAAACACCTGTAAGGAAAACAGAATAAGTTCAGCAGTGGAAACAGAGATAAATCAGTGTTGCAATAAACTCTCTGTCCCCTTCAAATGTCAGTTTGGAACCTGCATGGCCAACTCAGAAAAACAGTTTTCTGTCACCTTCTCCTCCCTTTCTCGACTTTGTTATATTTATGGAAGGAAACTTTATTGCTCCAGGAAGACTGTGGTCTTATCTTCAACCTAGACCCTCATCCCTAGAAAGGTGGCCCCCTCTGGGAACATTTTCATAGTGGGGGAAAGCAGCCACGGAAAAATAATGAGCAAGCAAAGAGTCTTGACTTGACACTCTGATAAATGAGGTGAAACTTTGCCAAGGAACCAAGGTTGGCATATTTAAAAAAGGAAATAAAAAGAAAATTCCATTTTTAATGGAAAATATAAAACAGTCATGAGCAACAGTCGATTTTTCAGAAGCCTAGATTTGAAGACTATTACAGAATGTTGGGGAGATACCCGAGGGAGTGTGATTGGTCATCAGGCTTGGATGGGCAGCAGTCCTTCACGCCATCGCTGCCTCATTGGGCTGCCTTTCAAGCCCAGTGTCGGTGTTCAGCCCTGCCTCCTTACCATGTGTCTCTCTGGAGAGCTTCCTCCCAGCTCCCTGTGCCAACTTGCCATCCCCCAATCAGCTGGAAAAGGCAGAATGAACTCAATGTTCTCCCTGTTCCAAACTTCTATCCACCTGCCACAGAGCCTCCAGCATCTTACAAGACTCTATGTAACCAAGAGCTCGAGTTCAGACACACATGCCTGCTTGTCTCAGAGTTTCATGTAACTGAACTTTCTGTCTGTGTGCATCATGGCACTCTGCCTCCATTGGTAACCAAGGTTCAGGGACAGTCTGAGGGCTGTATGTGGTTGTCTGCTAAGTAGCAGGCTAGACATTCAGTGGGGATGATTGTGTGTGTGTGTGTGTGTGTGTGTGTGTGTGTGTGTGAGTAGTAGTAGTAGTAGTAGTAGTAGTAGTAGTAAGAACCTATTAAAGCGATTGAGCACTATTGTTGACCTAGAAAGACATGGTGGTTGCACTGAGACAAACTTCAGTGTAAATCTGGCTGTGAATTAGCCATGGGACTGTGGGCACATTGCTATTCTCTGTGGGCCTCGGAGAGCACAGTGTAACCAGTCAGCATAGGCTTTCCAGATTACTTGGCGACAGGTCTCATGTACCAAGCCTGCCCTCACACTTCCCACAGCCAATGACGGTTTAGATGCCTGATCCCTTTTTGCCTTTACCTCGTAAATTCCGATGCCATAGTGCCAATCGTCAACACGACAACCTCTGTTCTTCCTGACTGTGAATCCAATGAGAGCAGTGCTCCAAACTCCTGGTGCCTTGACTTCCCCACCATGGGAGAATGTACCCCTAACCTGTGAGCCAAAATAAACCCTCTCTTCCTTAAGTGGGTTTGTTGGGGTGTCTTTGTTTTATAGCACATTGAAAGAAGCTAAGACATTTGGGATTTACAGGGCTCCACCGCAGCCAGTTCATGCAGAACTGGGATCTGCATATAAAGGCAAGCCATCTATCAGCTGAGCTACACCCCTGGCCCAGCGTCCCTGATCTTTATGAAGATAAATAAGAAGGCACCTGTAAGCATTTAGCACAGGCCTGCTAAAAGCTCAATAAAGATTGTCCGTTAAATGCTCTGTAATGGCAACTGAGAGATGTTTGATCCAAGAGGAAAGTGACAAGTGCCTTGGACTTCATTAAACTGAGATGACTAATGAAGTCTCATGGGGAAGTCCTACTCACTCACGGTGACAGCACCATGTGCTCCATCCCTGGTAGACCCTGTGTAGATATGTGAAGAGATGGAGACCACAGCTTCCTGCTGTTCACAGCTGAGAAACCTAAGACGTGGAGAATACGTAGTCATAGTCAAGGTCACACTTAGTGCAAAGTTGGGACTTGATCTCCTTCTCCATTTCTCCATTGTGCTACCATGCCAAATACCAGCAATGCTTTGAAGGACCGTAGCATCTCCCAAATTAAGCATCACCAAACCTGGTTCTCCTGTCTTCCTGTGTCACTGGGAGAGCTGAAAAGATGTGCAATTCCTCCTTAAAGAAATCGAGCTCGCAGAGAAGAGGTGGTCCCCTAAACCGGGGATGACTTCCTTAGGCCTAATAATAACTAGGGTGTCTCCTGTGCTGTTCCTGCCCCTGCAGATTGGACCCCCGATGACTATTACTACAGTTACGAGCAGTCCAGCACAGTCGAAGACCCCAGTGCCACGCAGACCACCCCTGAGAACCCCGACTGGTACTACGAAGATGATGGTGGGTGCCAATCCGGAGGGAGGGACTGTGGCTGGACTCATGTGTGGCTATGTGCAAGGGCCTTTCTCTCCCCTCTCTGGCCTACGTGGTAAAATGGGTATTGAAGAGCTCCACAGACTGGATCTGCCTCCACTGAGTCCTACTCTATGAGAACGGGGAAGGCGATTAGAAGCATCTCCCTATCACTAGTACCAAGTGAAGTAAGGGAGGCCAGAGAGTAGCAGACTCGACCAAGGTCAACATCAGTTCTGGGTCTTTGACCTCAAGCTGTGTCCTAACGGTGCAAAATAATTTAACTTAGCTTTGAGTATTTACATCCCAGCACGGACACGTCTGGCTTCCCGGCTTCGACCTTTCTCTTTCTCTTTTTGCTACTTATAATCTCTATGTGTGCATGCCTGATCGTGCATGTGTATATGTGAGTCTGTGTGCATGTTGGAGGGTGTGTATGTTTAGATGCTCGTGTATGTGTGTGCATATAGAGCCCAACAGGCAACTTCTTTTTTTTTTTAATTGGATATTTTCTTTATTTACATTTCAAATGCTATCCTGAAAGTTCCCTATACCCTCCCCCAGCCCCTGCACCCCTACCCCCACCACTCCCACTTCTTGGCCCTGGCCTTCCCCTGTGCTGGGTCGGTCATATAAAGTTTGCAAGACCAAGGGGCCTCTCTTCCCAATGATGGCCGATTAGGCCATCTTCTGCTACATATGCAGCTAGAGCTCAGGGGGTACTGGTTAGTTCATATTGTTGTTTCACCTACAGGGTTGCAGCCCCCTTCAGCTCCCTGGGTACTTTCTCTAGCTCCTCCATTGGGGGCCCTGTGTTCCATCCAATAGCTGACTGTGAGCATCCACTTCTGTGTTTGCCAGGCACTAGCATAGCCTCACAAGAGGCCGCTATTATCAGGGTCCCTTCAGCAGAATCTTGCTGGCATATGCATTAGTATCTGGGTTTGGTGGCTGATGATGGGATGGATCCCCGGATGGGGTAGTCTCTGGATAGTCCATCCTTTCATCTTAGCTCTAAATTTTGTCTCTGTACCTATATTCTTTCATGGGTATTTTGTTCCTTATTCTAAGGAGGAATGAAGTATCCATACGATGGTCTTCCTTCTTGGTTTTCTTGTGTTTTACAAAATGTATCTCAGGTATTCTAAGTTTCTGGGCTAATATCTGCTTATCAGTGAGTGCATATCTAGTGACTTCTTTTGTGATTGGGTTACCTAACTAAGGATGATATCCTCCAGATACAACAGGCAACTTCTGATGTCTAGCTTCAGGATGTCTACCTCAGTTTTTGAGATAGGACTTCTCACCGGCCAGGACTTACCCTGATTAAACTGCACTGACTGATCAATGAACCTCCAGTTCTGCCTGCTTCTACCTCCTGGTCACTGGGATTATAAATATTTGCTACCATGCCCAGCTTTTTATTCAGAATCTTTTCACAGTTGTTATTGTGGTTGTATGAATGTTTATATGTATTTATTTGTATGTTTTATGTGTTTGTATGAGTGTGATTGTGTGTATGTATATATGTATGTATATATCTGTGTATTTGTGAGTGTGGTTGTGTGTGTATATATACATATGTGTGTGTGAGTGTACTTGTATGTATATATGTGTATACGTGAATGTGGTTGTGTGTATAGGTGAGTATGTCTCTGTGTATGTGTGTGTGTGATGTAGTTGTGTGTTTGTGTATGAGAGTGTGTTTGTGTGTGTGTGTTTGTGTGTGTGCATATGTATGTAGTCACACACTTCATTTTGGTTTATGGTTCTTTAGACTGACCAATAAGACAGAAAAGGAAAATAAGAAGCTAGATCCAGGCAAAGCCATGTGATTGAGCCAGGAGAACGCATAGAAAGAAAGCACTTAGCAGCTGGTATAAAAAGCTGTGCTACTGCAAAGTGGCCTGGAAGGCAGGGCCAAGATACAGGGCACCGGGGGAACATCAGAAGAGACCATCAAAACAGGAGCCAGGCCCCGGGATCCTACTTCCCGAACCAAAGAACAATGAGTGTGAGCGCAGGACAAAGAATTCCCCAAGGGAGGATCCATTCAGACGACCATGAAAAAGCCAAAGGCACAGATGAAATATGACAAAAATCTAACTGAACAAGGAGTTGAAGAAAGACGAAGGCCACCGGGTCACTTCCTCTGAGCTGTCAATTCTCTGTCACCCTCTTGCCTTTGCTCTTCCTTCCTGATGTTCAGAAAGCATGGGCTTCGTGAGGGGTGGGTTAGCTTTGCACACTTCTGCCTGACCTCCACCCCTGGGCACTGGAAGTAGGGGAGGTCTCCAGGCTTGTGAAATGCCTTCAGCATCAGAGACAGACCCCAATGTACTCCTGGCGAGGTGGGAGGGGAAAAACACTCACAAGGGGAAGGGGACTTTCTCAATGAGAAAGCCGGGTCCAAAGCGGGGCTGAGGGACACAGTCTCAATTGTGTCTGCCTGCCTCCCCTCTTACTCGCCCGCGTTCCTCTCCCCGGCATGTGACTGCGGTTGCCCTTGATCTCGAAGGATGATACAGTTCTTGCCTTTGTCCGAGCAACAGTTCCATTGTTGATCTCCTGTTTGGGGCAGGAGGCCGACGTTAGGTGAGAAGTGGGTCTTCTCTTTGGATTCCCCCTCTCTGACCTTGACCTCTGTCCTTGTGTCTTAGATCCATGCCAGTCCAACCCCTGTGAACACGGCGGGGACTGTATCATCAGAGGGGATACCTTCAGTTGCAGCTGCCCAGCCCCCTTCTCGGGGAGCCGGTGCCAGACTGGTGAGCGTACCGCTTTGCCTCCTTCGTCCCCTGGGGTTAACCGTGACCCCCTCCTGCCTCCATGCAAAGGTGACGGGAAAGCACTGGGTGATCCTGGGGCAGAGGTTATAATTGCTCGGTGGCATCAGGCTCTGTGTGGCCACAGGTGGCATCCGCGTGTATCCTGCCCCCAACACTATGACATGGGACTGATGGTCCCATTCCGCAGAGAAGAATATTGAGGTCAAGAAAGGGTGAGAAAATGGGAAATTTGCTCTTAGACTAACTTCATGTGATCCTCAAACATGATGACAGGAATGTCCCAAGGCACATAAGGCCCACATTGATAGCAGGGTGCACAGGAGCTGCACACCTGCTCCTGACCAGGTCAGGATATAGGCAGAAACCAGAGCAGCCAGCCTGACTCCTGGGCTCTTTGCCTTACTACCCTCCTAGTGTCTGCACTTAGAACTCCTGCAGGGCTGCATAGGAGTGAGACTAGAAACACGGGCAAGGAGCTGGGGTTCTTTGCAATTGAGGGTCACCTCCCGAGGTAAAAGAAGGAGAAAAGGTAGTGATAAGTTCAGAGAGCTTCATCATGGCCGCTGGCCTTTGTGCCCCTCCCACCTATTCCTTCCATTTTGACCCTTAGGGTCCTTCAGGAGATGGTTGAGATCAATGGGAACACAGCCGACAACACCCGGTCACTGAGATCAGGGAGAACACACCCTTTGGTTGCCCCTCGCCTCACATCTCAGGAGAATGGCCAAAACTAGAAAATCAAATACGTGCAATAAGGGGCAGAGATCACAACTGCCTGTTGAAGGTGTGAACATGAAGGTGTGAACAGCTATCTGAGTGTATGTTAGGATGGGGAAAAAAAATCAGCCAGAACCCAAGGTTAAGAGGAAATCCTTTCCCAGGGGCAGCTTGGCATTCCAAGACTGTGAACAAAGCCACAGATACAGACAGCTTGTCCCACCTCCAAAATTAAGCTAAGCAGGTGTCCCTTTAAGTCAAATGAGCCCACAAGTAATGTCCCACCCCCACTCTCCACTTCTCTGTGTATCTCATACAGCACAAAACAAGTGCAAGGACAACCCATGTGTCCATGGCGATTGCCTCATTACCCAGAAGCCTCCCTACTATCGCTGTGCCTGCAAATACCCTTACACAGGACCAGACTGCGTCAAAGGTGAGTGGCAGGCGCTCTTCTGTGCAGAAAGTTTTCTGTGCTCTAACCTGTGCCTACGGTGTCTGCCTCTTACTGTATGGATTTAGGTAGAACTGTGTCTGAAGTTTTTGTGGCATCCAACACAGCCCTTTTAAATCCTCTTTGCTAGGATTCTTAGCAAAGGGAATCCTCCCTGAGGAACTCAAGGAGATTTTCACTAATCTGTATTCACACACACACACACACACACACACACACACACTCACCTTGGAAGTTTGAAAGTTGATTCTTAGGCACTGATTTTTTTTCCTGAGATGGGTTGCATGGGGGACTTATACACTGAGTCACTGCTATGGGTAGGAACACCATCCCAAGAAATTTACTTTTGTCTATGAGAGAAAGAAATTCATAAATGAAGAACCTAAAATTCAGAGAGGTGGTTAACTTACTCATGGTCACTATAGCTCTCAAGGGCCACAGACGAGTTTCTACCTAGATCAGACTATCTGAGAACTTCCAGATCCGTCTGTAAGGACTCTGTGACCCTTACATTTTGGGGAGAGGGGATGTTTGGCTTTGTTCTGCTGCGTGTCCTCCATCCATTTGGCTTTATGCATGTTGGTCTATACTTTCTGTGACATTTGCCAGGGTGTCGATGATCTGTCTGTGCCCTATGGTGTTCCGTCATTTAGGAGAGGATGACCCCGGAGGAGTGCCACCATTCAGAGTGTTACACCTCCTCCTAACATGCCCTCTGGGTCCCACTTCCTGTTTTCACAGTGCTTCCGGCGTGCAGGCCAAATCCCTGCCAAAATGGCGGCGTCTGCTCCCGACACCGGCGGAGATCCAGGTTTAGCTGTGCCTGTCCAGACCAGTATAAGGGGCGATTCTGTGAAATAGGTATGGCTCTTCACTACCACCACACCTTCGAAGAGTCTGGGACAAGTGAGACCGCCGCCGGCGCCTTTTCTGTCCAAATGTCTCCTACACACATGGCTCAGGGTTTCCCAAGCTCTGTTCCTCCAGTAGTCCAACCTCAGAGCACAGAGCCCATCAGCTCCCTGCCAAAGAAGTGATGGTCTGGGGTGTGGTGTTGCAAATCAACCCCCGCCCAGACCACCCCAGGGCCCCTTCCCACCTCCCCTAGTCGTTCTGTAAGCACTTACCTTCCCAAACTGGAGGATTTCATATTTTTAATTCTGACTGAATATGGAACATTCTGGAGCTCTATGATGAAACCTAGAGATAACACATGATCAGGCCCAGTCCTGTGACCCATCTGATATCCCCCCCCCCACGAACCCTAATTTTGGGCAAAAAGTCCATGACTGACCGTTCTCATAGGCGGCCTGCTCTCTCCGAGGTCCGGACGACTGTTATGTCGGCGATGGCTACTCTTACCGAGGCAAAGTGAGTAAGACAGTCAACCAGAACCCATGCCTTTACTGGAACTCCCACCTCCTCTTGCAGGAGAATTACAACATGTTTATGGAGGATGCGGAGACCCACGGGATCGCAGATCACAACTTCTGCAGGTACGAATTACTACCTCCTGTAGGTCCCGTCTTGGTTGCTTGACTTTGAAACCAATTGCAAGTCAGCAGCCTTCTTTCTGAATGGGGGATCATCCTACTTCAGATAACATAACAATAAAAACTCCCCTAGTCTCAGGGCCTCGTGCACATCAAAGTTCATTCCTTACTAACAATGCACATTTCATGTGGGTGGGATGGTGATGGTGGGGGAGTTCAGCACCACAGAGTATTGCAAATACCCAGGAAGGGTAAAAAGAGAAAAGTGAGGCAAAAAAAAGAAAACCAAAAACCAAGAAATGACATAGTACCTTCCACATGAATTCTGGGATTCTGTGGCAGAAGGAATCACATGGAGCCACTTGCCATCAAGAGAGAGGCTGAGAAGGGAATGGATTAGACTTCACGAGTCATCTGTTTCCAGACAACTTCTGGGTTCCCAGCTCTTCCTTTAGTCTAACCAAGGTCAATGACTTGCGAGATTTATGTACGGAGAGTGAGGGTGTTTTGCTTGTCTTTGCGCTGGGCCCACAAGCAAGGGCGTCTTCTTTGCACACAGCATCCTACCTCTGTTTTCTTAATGCTTGCTGGGAGATGCCTTCTTGTGGCACTATCTTCATGGAGAAAGTCTTTGACAACTTCCCAAAGGATTCTCATGCTTGGGACTCAGAGGTTGTGGCCAGCTCTCACGTTGTCTGTCTGTCTGTCTGTCTGTCTGTCTGTCTGTCTGTCTGTCTGTCTGACTGACTGTAACACTTTCCTAAACACATTGAGTGAGGCTCTTCAGTAGGAATCCTGCTTCTCCTAGGTTTCATGTCTCCCATGGTCCAGCACGCTGCTTGACAACTACTTTCCGGTCCTCAGGATTCTCTTCCTGACATTAAGATTTTGCCCAACATCTGTGAGCATGCTTGTATGCCAAGGTTTGCTAACCTGCTGGAGGATTCAGTGAATAGTTCTCAGATGTGTGGGGACCGGGTATCCTCTGGTTCAGGGTGCTTCTGTGATGTGAAGGCCTCCAAGCCTTGATGGTCAGTCACTTAAATTTTGTGTTTTAGAAACCCAGATGGAGACCACAAACCCTGGTGTTTCGTCAAGGTGAACAGTGAGAAGGTGAAATGGGAATACTGTGATGTCACAGTCTGTCCAGTGCCTGGTGAGTCCGTGCTACCTACAGGGCCTGGGGAGGAGACAGGCGGCCCTGGGCAATCCTGGGGGAGTCCTGGTGCTTGACCACTCCCACCCTTGACTCTCACTTCACAAACAAACATACCACTCTTCCCAGTCTCCTGCAGCCCTCAGGACAATGAGCTAGCCTGGACACTTCTATCATCTCAGGTTAGATCTCAAACCCTTTTTCCTAACCCCAGGTCAGTACCCTCAGCATCATACATTGTGTGTGTCAGGTGGACAATGTCCATCACTGGCTGGGCCCTGTGGCCTCTCAGGATGAGCTATGGTCTGAAGGTGAGCTTCTCATTCTTTCTGACAAGCTTCATTGGCCCACTGCTCCACCCACACCTGAAAGAACGTGGGTTCTTTCAATCTATCTGACCAAAGAGAGTCTCTCTCTGTTTCACACACTCAGCGCTATTCTATGGGTACCTCTCTGTAATGCTCAATCTCATATCTGCTTTTGTTTGTTTTTAACCACTCTTTGAAAACTGACCCAAGCATTCCTTTCTCCGAGAAGCCCCCTTGAGCTCTTGAATTGGGTGTTATATCTCCCTCTGTACACTCTCAAGGAAGAGAACAAGGTTGTAGCTGTATAACCCTTACACTCTCTGCTTGCCACAAATTTCTGGATGAATCTCCCACCTCCCCTAATATACCAAAAAAAAAAAAAAAAGCCTGAAAACATGCATTAATAATGACATAATATGCATGTCCACGATGGGTGTGTATATTTTTCGTATATGTTTGTACATCCTAGGAGTAATGTGCTTCAAAATATGGATAAAAGCAACGTCTTTCACATCAATTCTATGAAGTTGCTTTATATTACCTAAGCCATCCAACACGTCTCAGTCACTCACCAAACATCATATGGAAGGTGTGCCGTCTCTCGGCTCTGAGCATTTGACCAGCTTGTGGTCAGAGTTATGACTCCAGCTATGTCCTCCAAAGGAACAGCTTGTGTGGTTTATCTTCATGTGCCCTACAGACACTCCTAACCCAGTGGAAA
This sequence comes from Mus pahari, assembly GCF_900095145.1. Classification (NCBI taxonomy): domain Eukaryota; kingdom Metazoa; phylum Chordata; class Mammalia; order Rodentia; family Muridae; genus Mus; species Mus pahari. The sequence goes on from NC_034590.1 coordinate 167,399,264, forward strand.
GCCTTCTGGAGCCTGTGATGGAGCTGCCAGGGTTCGAGTCCTGCGGGAAGACGGAGGTAGCTGAACACACAGTCAAGCGTATCTACGGGGGCTTTAAGAGCACAGCGGGCAAGCACCCGTGGCAGGTGTCCCTGCAGACCTCACTGCCGCTGACCACCTCCATGCCCCAAGGCCACTTCTGTGGGGGTGCCCTGATCCACCCCTGCTGGGTGCTCACTGCAGCCCACTGTACCGAGTAGGTATCCATGGGGAAGGGAGAACACGTGACTGGGGTACAAACAGGCTCTCTCCCCTCCAAGTGACACCTCAGAAGTTTTGGCAGGACTGGGGCTAAATGCCCAGAGGGGAAAGAGCAGAGCCTTAAATGAGAGTGGATATAGCTACCACGGCTTACCACAGCTGTTCCATGAAGTCTACCATATATAGCTAACTACCAAGAGAGGGCAGGGTTTGTGTGTTTTGTGAATTGGGACATCCCTGTTGCCTTCACTACAGAGGTCTTTCCATGTAGCAAGTATTTAGTATGTATATTGAAGGAAAGATATATAGTTATTTCCTTTTTATAGGAGACTTGGGTTTTATGAAAGTTTAATGTTTTAACTAAAGTCTTGTGGAAAGAAGGCCGGTGAGTGAGACTGAATTCAGCTCTGTCTTCTTCCCGAGCCTCTAGGGTCTACCCTGAATGGGCAAAATGACCCATTATCATCATTGAATCTCCGGGTCAGGCATTCTCTTCTGCACCTCCGGTGACTTCTGGGAGCTGAGAAATCATCTCTTCCAGATTCTCTAAGTTCATGGTCAGGGCTGGTCTCATGAGCCCTGGCTTGAGAGGCAGCCTGCATAACTTCCGGTCTGCTCTATCCTCTGGGATTCCAGTGTGGTCCCCAAGAGAAATTAGACACATGAACATTAGCGTCTACTCATGAATTACAGCAGACTTGCTCAAGACTTCAGTGGCTGACATTTAGCCAAGCCCAGAGAAAAAAAGAGATCTCCCACGAAAAATGAGTGTATGTTTTCACTCTCCATCCACTGATGAAGAAATTCCCGTGCATTGTCTTATCTGGAACACAGAGTTTTGTAAGGGAGCAAAGAACTGCAGATAAGGATACTGAAGCCGAAGGCCAGGCACTTTACCAAGGTCACATGGCTTCCTAGACTGCATAGCTCCTTCCTCTGTCATCTCAGGGCAATTTCCTGAGCATCTTATTTTACTTTGTAGCATAAACACCAAGCATCTAAAAGTTGTACTAGGAGACCAGGACCTGAAGAAGACCGAATCCCATGAACAGACCTTCAGGGTGGAAAAAATACTGAAATACAGTCAGTATAATGAAAAAGATGAGATTCCCCACAATGACATTGGCAAGTATCCCCCAGTCTCCTCTGGGTCTTACCCTGGGTGGATTTCTCCACAGATAGGAATCTGGGGTTTGATTATAGAAAGTTCCCTGGAAAAGTTTGCTCTGTATCCCTTGGGGGATCCTGTAATGTAGATAATTTATTTCAAAGCTTGTTATGTCTTGGGAGTGTATGATAGCATTGTTGGCAATTGGGTTAAACTTTTCAATTGAGGGGAAGAGGTGTGAAGAATATTATATCATGGAAAGCTCCCCGGTTTAATAGCTAGGATTCAGGTCATCTTCCTGACCCTTGGTTTTCTGTTCCATAAAATGGGGGTGCTGTTACACAGCTTCCAGCTGACTGTGTGTTGTGACACAATGTGTATGTGCACTTGTGTGGCACCTACTAGGTGCTTGGGTGCAGAGGCAGGGGGCTGTTGGGTGCTCAGGTCTGTGATGCTGTGCCCTGACCCATCCACAATATGGGTTTTCTCCTTCTCCTTCTCCTTCTCCTTCTCCTTCTCCTTCTCCTTCTCCTTCTCCTTCTCCTTCTCCTTCTCCTTCTCCTTCTCCTTCTCCTTCTCCTTC
>NC_034590.1:167401409-167419101 GCF_900095145.1 Mus pahari
TCCTCCTCCTCCTCCTCCTCCTCCTCCTTCTTCTTCTTCTTCTTCTTCTTCTTCCTTCCTACTTCATCTATAGCCCCTTCCATACAGCCTGCCTTTGAAAAGTGAATCAGGAATGACTTTGAATCTAATTGATTTTATTGACTGTTGACATTCTTCTTATGTTGGGTTACCCCTCTCTGGAAGTTTTAACGCACAAAATGTAGGTGAAAACGTTTTTCAGTTGTGGAAGGAGTAATATGGTTTGCTAACTGACTTTCCAATGCAACATGAAGCTAATTCTTCACTGATCAAGAGATGACATCACACCCAGTTCTCCCCACCCCTCTGTCTCTCATCCAGCTTTGCTCAAGTTAAAGCCAGTGGGTGGTCAGTGTGCTCTGGAATCCAGATATGTGAAGACCGTATGTTTGCCTAGTGACCCCTTTCCCTCTGGGACTGAGTGCCACATCTCTGGCTGGGGCGTAACAGAAACAGGTGAGTCTGCCATGGGCTCTCCATACTCACAGGAGAGCTACACCATCCAGAGAATAAAGACCAACAGCATCTGCCCTCCTGCTCTTAAAACAAATTCAAAATGCATCATCAAAGAATGCATCTGCCTCATTGCCCAGGCCCTAGTTGGACGTAGCCATTTACATGGAGCTTGTTTTGTAGGCCTCTGACCTCCACAGAGGTCTCAGGCCTCCTGGTCTAGACATGTGTCCTTTCTCAAGCACTGACTGTACACCAGAATAGACCGCTCTCCTTCTCTAAGGAGATTGCAAAGATGCTGGGCACTTGTGGTGCCTGGCAGGTGCTCAAGGGCAAAGATAACGCTGTTGTAAGCTTCTGGCACTGGACAGCTCTTCAGTGTCGGGCAGTCTTGCAGAAGAGTCTTGGTTGTTTCTCAGGCAGCTCACTTTTACTTTCTCAGTTGTCACTTTTACCTCCAGGGCTTGGATTATGGGCACCGAAATTATATCTTGAATACAGAGAAATTCATAAGAGTATTTTCAAGTTTTTGCCAAATAATCAAAATACGTCACCTCCTACTAGTAGTATCCTTAATAATGGACAGGGGAAAAATCACCTTGAATAGGTTTAGATTCATAAAGAAAGGGAAATAGAATGTATGTGATACGTTTGCTAGAGGCTCAGGGGAAAAAAAAAATCTCTGACTAATTGGACTCAAGGTCAACCAGGAAGTTTTTTGTCGCTCTTTGGTGTAGTCTGTCTAAACCTTTCCTCTTCCAGTCTCCTTCACGGGGTCTGCTCAGCATGGTGATGTTTTAGTTGGGAAACCTATAGGGCCTCAGATTAGAGTGCCTTTATTCTTCCACAAATAGCTCTTAAGATTATATATTTAAAGTCAACGATGCTTCGAGCAATTTCATTAACTTTAAGAAGGGAATATCCTCTCTAGGAAGCAGATAATTTAATGTGTCAGGGTACTTCATCTATGCACCCACCAATGTACATATGCAGGAATCCATCTGTCTATCACCATCCATTCATGCATTCACCCATTCATTTCTTCATTAATGCCTACTATGTGTTAACCCTTCTGCTAGATACAGGAAATATAAAGGTGGTTATGAACCATCCCCACTTTCCAGGATTTGCCATCGGGTTGAAAAGGCAAAGAATGGAGCAAATGATTTGTCCAACTGTGATCAGAATGGCTTTGAAAGTGCACATGCATGGGCTGAGGATGCAGGAAAGTTGTCACTGTTTCGCAAGATAGGATGTTTTTCCTCATGCTCTATAAAAACACCCTTTTCCCTGAACTGAGAGTCAGTGGCTTCTTACTAATGGTGAGTTCCAGTAGGGTGGGTACCATTCCAGTCTTCATGGTGGTGACTGTTGTCTATCCCACAGGGGAAGGGTCCCGCCAGCTCCTGGATGCCAAAGTCAAGCTGATCGCTAACCCTTTGTGCAACTCCCGACAACTCTATGACCACACAATAGATGACAGTATGATCTGTGCGGGGAACCTTCAGAAGCCCGGGTCAGACACCTGCCAGGTCAGAAACTCCACATGGTACTTGGAGGTAGAGGCTCACTGAATATCGAGCCGAGCGGAGGGGCTTATGATAGCCCTGAGATGGGAACCGGGGTCAACAGGCCACCTGCCTCAGCATTAAGCCACAGGTGGGCATATCTAGCTGAGCCTACATCAAGATGGGTCAGCGTAATAACTATAATCGAGTGTGGCTGCACAGCTTTGTTTAACTCTCCCAGTGTCCTATGATGTCACTGCCATGCAGTGACATCATAGGGTTTGTAGACATTATCAATGTCAATAGCAACAGAGAACTAAGTGACAGACAGGACTGAGATGAGAACAACCCAGATGTGTGCAACACCAGAGTCTTTGCTACTCTGTTCCACTCTGACAACAGCAAACCCTCAGCTGCTAAGGTCTGTGGAGATTCAAAGGTGCTCCCGGACACAGCGGAGGTGGTGATTCCATCAACTGTAGGCTAAGGGGACCTTGGGTCCCTGCCCCAAATCCAAGCCCACACCCACTTAATTCAGCTCGGGGCACATGGGATGCATAGACTCCCAGGATCAGCTCTGGTCAGTCTTTCTGCTTGTCCTTACACACTATCCAGCTGTCCTCAAAGATCCAGCATCAAGACATTCTGATCCTGTACCATGATAGAGCCTCCCTACAGACGGACCCAATGGTAACCAGTCAGCTCAGAGCCTATTTGGGTTTGGAAACTGGAGTTTCTCTTTCCAGAGACCATGTCTCTGTTTTGTTCCTCTATACCTCTCCAAGGGCCATGGATAGCCACATGATAGGATGGAGATGAGCAAGTAGGTGTGGTTTTCCCTAAGCTCTTGGAGGATAAGCAGGGTCACCAGGATCACAGTATGCTTGGTTTTCTATGTAGTTCAAGGGCTGTGCCGAAGGGAAGCCAATAGCCATGGTTTTGAAACCTGATCTGTCTCGTATTATAGGACCTTGATCAATCCTTGAAAAAATAAAATGTATCAAACTTCAGATACCTATAATGTGACCGTAAGATCACAAGGTATTGGCTATGACTAGGAAAGTAGAGTTATGTGACAAAAGCTATTCGTTGCGGCGATGAAGCAAGCTGCTTCCTCCTGCCCATCTCTCTGCCCTGGCCTACACACTTGAGGAAGAATCTCTACGGTCCCTCTCAGGAGCACATTCCTCTATGGTTATCCACAGCACTCCACGGAAAGGGCAAGGCCTCAGGTCACTGGTCAGCAGGCAGTAGATTGAAGAAGATACAGGCCAACTCTGGATCTCTGCCATACTCCTTCTGTGGGTCTGTCCAAACAAACCATCACCCACCTTGGTCAGCTACTAAAAGAAGTTGAGGAACCCTAGGAATGGAAAACTCTAGAATCGAGAGTCAGGAAGCGTTACTTGCCCGCAGCACTGCATTTTCCAAACTCAGGAACTGAAGCTGGTATTAGCTTCTCTCCCTTTGGAGCTGTGCATCACGGGAAGCTTAAGCACTGGTTCCCAGAGAAGCCCACGGTAGCTAGCAGGTGGCTTGGCTCCACTCCCCATGTAGGCGTGTCTGAATCAAGTTCACAAGGCTGACTCCCTTTTGCTCTTCCTTTAGGGTGACTCCGGAGGCCCTCTGACCTGTGAGAGGGACGGAACTTACTACGTCTATGGGATTGTCAGCTGGGGCCAGGAATGTGGGAAGAAGCCAGGGGTCTACACTCAAGTCACCAAGTTCCTGAATTGGATAAAGGCCACCATGCACAGGGAGGCTGGCCTCTGAGGTGCTGTCTGCAGAGCCTCGAAGCCCCTTTTCTTTAGCCACCAAACAAGAGGGGCTTCCTGCGTAGCCAGGAATGTCCTGGGTCCATGCTCTAGACGGAAGCATTGCTGCCCAGCCTGGGCCTTTCCAGACTGGCACTGTACCATTCCGTGAGGCCCACTCTGTCCTTCCCTCTCTGGGAACCAACAAGAAATACATTACCTTTGCCCCTCTTCTGACAAGTGTACCTTCTAGACAACCAGAATTCAGTGCTGTTCTCCACCATGGAGACCTGCCAACCTGAGATCCTGCTTGCCCCGCTCCAGGGGATGTTACCGTGACTCCGTGACTCTTACTCTTCTGCCCACACTGTCAGGGTCCTCCACAGAACCAGCCATTCTCATGCAGCCATCAGAGAGAAACCCCCCAAAACCACAAGCTCTTTGTTTGCTTTCAGAATAGTTGTTTTAATAAAGGCAGATGTGGGAATGGGGAGGGTGTGCCTTTTTTTTTTTTTTTTTTTTTTTATACAGGTTTTCTCTCTATAGCTATGAGGATTATCTGCTGCCTAGACCAGGGTTAACATAGGAGATGCACAGGATTATGTTTTTTTTTTTTTTTTTTTTTTAAACGCTTGCTCCAGACTGAAGCCACAGAGGCGTGCCTCTGGCAAGCAGCCCTCAAGGGGGCGTCTTTCTCAAGGAGGCTCACATCAGCAGAGTCTTCTTCCTGTTGATATGCAGGATCTCTGAGGCATCCGGGTTCACCCCCCTGCTCTGATGATCTCCAAGCGCCGCAGCCTCTGGCTCCACCTGCGGAAGCCACACATAGCGCCCCACCCCCACTGAGTTCACAGGAAACCCCGTTGCTGCTCCCACAAGCCTTGCTAAGATGCCCAGCAAACATCTAAGGAGCTCCCCTCCCCTCCTTTGTCCTCTCTTCCACCCTGGCCCAAGAAAAAGGATCCTTAAGGCAGAGATGAGAAAGAAGCAAAGCCTGCTTCTCATTTAGATGTGGTGTCTCTCTCCTGAACAAAGTAGGGTTCAAAATGCAGACTGCTGGAGCCAGCAAGTCCCTGACCCTTTCTGCGAATGTAACGAGCAAGCAGTCAGCACAGCCTGGGTTGCCCTGGCCCCGGATTGATGTCGCCCTGGTAGGTTTGCCTCTGCAGAACTAATGGCTGTGACTTCAGAGGAAGCCCGCGGGAAGTTTAACCCAGGTGTCATCCGCCCGGTCATCTCAGACCCATGAAATTAGGTGCCTTGTTCGCCTGCCTTTCACGCTTCTTTAGAACTAGCTGACCTTTGGCCAAAAATAAACTTTGAAAAGCAACAACGGGTTTGTATTTCCCGTGGTCTCGCAAGGCAGGGTGCAGCTTGCGGCGGCCTGTTACTTACAGAAGCCCCCTGGATCCCCGGGCCCCTCCTGTTGGCCAGTTCTGCAGCCCGTCGAGCCATTTCCACTTTGTAGGAGCCAGGAGGGGTCCAGCCAACACCTCGAGTCAGGTTCAAGTCAGATTTGTACTTGACCTTGAGGGAAGGAAGAAGCAAGAGGAAAGTCAGCGGGATTGGGTGCTTTGACCACGGAGTGAGGGAGCTTTAAAAGGCAGCCCAGAGATTCGGACCACACTGACATCATTAAAGTCAGGACAAAGAGCGGCCTCGTGATGCAGAGGACCTGAACAATAATAAGCCTGGCCAGCCACTATGCATTGGCTCCTGAAATTCCAGTGGGGTAATAAAATACCCTGAAGACTCCTGGTTCAAGTCTAAGCTCCTATCTTAATATGCTCTGTGTCCATGTAATATTCACCTCCCCTCTCTGAGCTTCAGTTGCGTATCAGGGAAAGCATAAAACTGGCTTCCGTAATTATCAAGACCCCATGGAAATAACAGAACGGAACCACCATGGGCCCGAGCTTTCAGACTGGGCAGCTGCTGAGTGGCAGAGCACATGACCGACATGCATAATGCCCTTGGCTCAATCCCCAGTACCAGTTAATTAATTAAGAAAAATAAGAAATTGGGCTATGTCATCAAATACCCTGGGGCTGCTGCTTATTTCCTGTGTGATCTTAGGTTACTTCACTTCTCCTGGCTTGGGTTCCTTGTCTGTTAAAAAGGCTACACCACCCAATCCTGAGAAAAAATTTGGTACATTTGTGGGAGAATTGGGAATAGCTGTAATTAGGCCTTCTCAGCCTGCTCCCCCAGGATGTAACAGGGCATATATGGAGGCAGCTCACATCACTCTGCAGCTGATGCGCTTCCCGGGCATGCTTCAGGCCCAGCTGCTCTGGGTCGCTGGTGTGCTGAGGCAGTGGCTGCCTATAGAGGACATCGCTGGCCAGCTGCTGGCTCCTCTTGGCCTGAAGGAAGCCCGGTTGGTCAGCGCGACTGTGGAACTGGGAGCGACCTTTGGCAAAGTCCTTCCTGTACTCGTTGTCACTCTGGAGCCGGCCCACTCGAAGGAAGTGCATCATCCTCGGGTCATCATTGATGCTGCGATACCCAATCTGTAGGCCCCGGTCCCTAAGAAATGCCTCTTTGTACCGGAACTGTGAATCAGAGAAGCAGAGAGAGGTGATGGGGATGCCCTTCCCAATCAAAGCCAGCCTCCCTAGAGAGGACAGACCCCAGGACTTCAGCAGGAACCTCAACAGTGGATAAGGGCGAAAGCTTTGGAATCAAACAAAGCTATATGGTCTTGGAGCAGCTGTGGAGCCTCTCTGAACATCTGATAAAACAGCAGAATAGATCTTCACCCCATTGGGTGTTGAGGTCTATGATAGGGCCTGAAATGCAATGCACACCCATTGATGATGTCTTGTAACCTAGGATGTGGTAGTATATACCTACAACCTCAGATATAATAGTACACACCGTAACCTCAGGTGTGGAAGTGTGCACCTGTAACCTCAGGTGTGGAAGGGTGCACCTGTAACCTCAGATATAATAGTGTGCACCTGCAACCTCAGATATAATAGTGTGCACCTGTACCCTCAGGTGTGGAAGTGTGCACCTGTAACCTCAGGTGTGGAAGTGTGCACCTGTATAACCTCAGGTGTGGAAGTGTGCACCTGTAACCTTGGGTGTGGAAGGGTGCACCTGTAACTTCAGGTGTGGAAGGGTGCACCTGTAACCTAAGGTGTGGAAGGGTCCATCTGTAACCCTGTATGGCTGCTGTAAGTACCACACCAACAGGAATGGCAGTGAGTCATTCTTTTCTTCTGTCCTCCCTACATTCAGGGACCAAGTCTAATGCTCCTCAAATCACTTAAAAGTGAAGAATCTAGTTCATTTTACATTGTCACTCTTCTTATTTTATCTTGTACAAATGTGTACATGTATCATTTCGAGTGTGTGAGTTGGGGAACCGTGTACTTGTGGAGGACAGAGGACAACACTGGATGTCTGTTTTGACCTTCTACAATATTAGAAATAAAATCTCATTTAGCCAGTGCACTATCACATCTGGGGCTACAAATGCATACCACCACATCTGGGGCTACAGATACACACCATCACATCTGTGTCTACAAATGCATACGACCACATCTGGGACCACAGATGCATACCACCACATCTGGGGCCACAGATACAAACAAGCACATCTGACTTTACATGGGATCTGTGAGTCTGAACATAAGTCCCCGTGCTTGCACAGAAGCAGTTTCACAAGGGGTTCGTTACTACAGATTAAGCAGACCCAGAAGCACAGGTTCTTTGTCTTCTAGATATGCCACACCAACTGCTGTGCACCTCTCCTTAAAAAGTTTCCAACAAAACCAAAAACCAAAAAACAAAACACACACATACACACACACACACCCCTTCCAAACCCCATATTTCTGCCTACAATCCCAACTGCCAGGCCCATGTTCTCGCCTCTTTGAAACACATATTCTGTTTCTGTTTTAGTGTGGAGAAAGACAATCTGGTGGCCCGTGAGTCTGCCCTGTGCCTTTCTTCTCACTTGGATACCCAGGGAGAACTCTATCATTTGTAGACAGGGTTTGGAGTCTTACATCACTGGCAATATCCCTGGACGCCCGTGCAGTCTGGAATGGGATAGCATCCAGCCTGAAGTCATAGCCGCCAGCCCGGTTCTGCTCCCAGGCATTTCTGTAGACTTTCTGGTGGAGAGAACAAGAACACTTGGGTGAGAAACAACCATTACCTGCATGCTATTTGGTCTCAGCTGGTCTCAACAGGAATCAGGCCCCAGGGATATCTGGGACCACCGGCCCTTCTGAGGCTGGGGGACTACTTTCCAACTCTAGGATTGATGGAACTAGCCATAAAAGGTTTCTGCTGTTTAGGAGTTGGGGGGTCTGTGAGTCTAACTCGTTTGCCACAGCCCGCTATTCTCCGGAGCCTTGCACCATCTGTTCTGTGTCTGGATCCCCTCTCTGTCTCACCTTTTCAGACGCTCCTGATCCCAGAACCTGGAGCTCCAGAACCAAGGTGCTCCCACATGCTGGAAGTGCTCCTCTCTGGGTTCTCTCACCTACCTCTTGCTCCTCTGACTTCCATAGTTGGGGGTTCAGTCTAGTTGGGGGTTCAGTCTAGCTGTGATACCTCACCCCACCACTAGGAGGCACAGTATACCTCCCACGCATATGCAGGGAGGTCTTAGCTTTCATCTGAACCTGACAGGGTACCTGACCCACACAGTTCCTAGCTTCTTCTTTCCTATCCCCCCCCCCCTTTTCAAGTTGACCCACACTCCCGTGGGAGTCTGTAATCGCATCCTCTTAGGCCTGATACACAGCTGCATCCCCTAGGGAGGCGCCAGACTCTTCTTGTCCTCCTGTAGCTAACTGTTTCTTTCCAAGATAAGGCAATTCCTCCATGAAAGAAGTTTTCAGGAGACCCCCAACAGATGCTCTCCCCATTCAGCTTTAGAGACACGGGGCAGCAGGACAGTCACAGCACCCGCAGATAACAAAGTGCCAGCCCCGGAATGTGATGGTTGCTCGCTCATTCTGAGAGCTGCCGTGGGTCGAGGGCCCCTTGAGAGCCTTCCCTTTGTTGCCTGGAAATGGAAGTCAGGACCAGTTCTCTGTTCTGCAAAGACTTGGGGAGTTAAACAAGGGAAGACAGGCAGATGAAAGGCCAAGTGCCCCGCCCACTTTTATTCTGGGCCTGGCACTGGAAGAGGAGCAGAAGTGCCTGGGCCAAGCAGGGCAGATCGCCTCATCTACCTGCAACTATCCTGATCACACCACCTTGACCTCCAACTCCAACAAACAACATGTGAGCCAAATACGCCAGTCTGAGAACACACAGAACCAGGCCTTGCAATGGGAACCACCTAACTGCGGTCACAGCCAGAGCCAACTGCCTCCATGGACTGGGTCACTATCTGGCCTAACAGTGAGGACCGGAAGATATTCAAGAGAAGGCGGAGTCAGACAACAACTCGCCAACAATCCCTTCTAGCGGTCTGCTTCCAAAGAAGTCTGAGTGGGAAGTGGAGACAAGAACCCCAAACGCCCTATGAGGGGGGACCCAGTGCTTTCCTAATGCAAGCCTCCAGCCCCAGATCTAGACCAGCTAATGACACCAAGCTTTCTGCTAACTTCAAGTCTTAACACCAAGCTCCGTAGGTGACCTGTGCACCCTGGCCTCGGGTAACTCAGGTAGACGCAGTGGCCTGCACTGAGGTTGTCCCCGGTGTGCGAGCTCTTTTTCTCCAGGTAGCCCCCCCAACCCCCACCCCACCCCCACACGCTGCTTGCTTATGCCGGCGTCCTCCTGTGTTTTCTATGCCGCTGAGGTCTCTGCTTTGCTGCCGGCTTTCTTTACATTCCGCAGGCGCGGCGTGCTTTGATTCGGAACCCTGGGCGTCCCTCTTCTTGGTCACAGTTTGTCCTCGTCCTCACACATTAGAGTCATTTGATTTTTGAGTTATTTCGGCTGCCTTGCACATCTCAATGGCTTTCTTTGCTCACGAAGGTCACTCTGCCTCCACATCCTCCTCACAGAGCACTTGATCCAATTGTGCACATCCCACACGCCCCTGAAGAAGTGCTCTTTCAAACGAGGTTCTCCACACCCCATGAGCCCTGGTGGCTAATTTCAGCTCTGGGACTCTGCAGGCTGTCCCCTCCCGCTTGTGAGAGCAAGCACACTGCTCTTGCCAGCCCCCGGGTGGCCGGCCTCCTTGAGCTGGGACCCTCATGAACTAGTACCTTCCTGGCAGTCTCTGGGCTGAGGTCCTCGGAGAGTTACTCCAGCAGAGACCTAGCCTCCCCATCCTTGGGAATTAATGAGCTGGACCTTCCACCAGCTCTGCAGAGGGGGCGGTCCAGCTTCCCCAGATGGAGGCCAGCCCACCAGAGCTGCTTTCTAAAATTATCCCTCGTTCATTCCTCAAAGGCATCAAATGGTTGTAATAACTCATATTTACAAAGCACGAGAGCATTCACCGCATTCACCGTGCGGGGATCCCACAGGGCTTTACAACTGCAACAAACTAACACACACGCTAACTAGAAGGCGCCTCTCTCCAACCCCTGCAAGGCAGCCACCTCAGGGGTGAACAGCAGCAGCTGTCATCCACACGCAGCCCCAGGACACAATGGCCAGGCCAGGCAAGGAAGAATGTGTGGACACAGGGAGGCCGCTCGCTGCCCCAGGCCGACACACTCAGCCTGTGTTATTCCGACCTGACGGTTGTCTTTTGATTGCCCTGTTTCTTTACCTGTCATCTGGGGATCACAGCATCGCTGGCTGAGCGGCTGCCTATTCTCTTACAACCAGGGGCCTCCAACCCCTGCCAACAACAAGCCCGAGTTTAGGAAACAGCGTGTTGGTTATGCACGCAAAGGGCAGACGTCCAAGGGAAATGGCAGGCACGGTTCCACGCACAAAGGAGCCGGCTACATTGGGAACATCTTTTCAAACCGCGGAGGAAGATGGTATCATTCCATCTCCACGGCCAGACATCTCTGAATGTCCAAGGTGTCCAAGAAATTAACAGAGCAGGTGTGTCTACACCTGTCGGCGGCTGGGACCACACCCCTGACTGTTACCAGGCACATGACCGAGGACTTCAAAGCCTCGCCTAGAATCAGAATGTTAGAGCTACAAGGGACTCCCATTTACATTAGCTCCATCTCTTCCTGGTTTACAGGTAAGGAAACTGAGAATAATAGGAAGTCACAGGAATGCTCTGTGTTGCTCTGGGATCAGGGTTTTTTTGTTTTGTTTTGTTTTGTTTTTTTAATTTTTTATGTCCTCCTTCTTAGACTTTAAAATAAAAAAAGAGTCAATAAATCACTTGGGGGCTGGAAGTGTTACAGAAGCAGACATACAGCACCCGTACCCGCTTACAGCTACTTACGTCACTCAGATGCATTGCATTCATGCGGGCTCGGGTGAAATCCGGGTGGTCTGGGATTGGGGTGTACCTATGCAGGGAGTCTGCATCTCCCAACCTGTACAAGCGCTGTAGGCAAGACAAAACAGTCAAGGCAGAGCTGACAACTGTCCTTGGTAAAAGCCCAGGAGAAAGGCGGTTGGTTCCCTCCCCTGGCCCTTCCCGTCAACTACCAAAAGCAGAATTCAGCACTGCTCTTTGAGACAATCCTTCTAGAACTATCTGCTGGGTGGAAGGTGCCTATGTGGCCAGGATCACTTGATGGCACACACCATTAAAATATTTGCATGATCTGACCCAAAATGGACCATAAGCCAACAACTCCTTTGTTGGCCATGCCTGTGTATGTCACTTGGCCACAAGTGGCTGGCTATGTCTCAGACTCTGCAACACAATGCACGCATTCACTGGTAACCAGAGACAATCCCAGGCCTTGAGGCCCCATTGTTGTACATGAATTGTTGCAATAAAAAGCAGATTAAGCTTTTTTTTTTTATTATTCAACTTATTACACGTCTACATACTTTACAAACCTTAAGGTTTTCCTCATTTACCCAGATCCCACAAAGACACAATTTTAAGATTAATGCCTTATCTTGGTTTTTGTTCTTAGAGCTGTGATGTTAGCCTTGTCAACAACTTTAAGAAGCAGTTGGATCCCACCTATTTCTACAAGGTGTAGACATTCCATTTCTGATCATTTCCAATACCAGTTAGGCTGGGAAAATGGGAACTGTTCAGGGCAGAATTCGGGACTCTTAGCTGTCCTGTAACTGTGTGAGGCATAAAACACCTTGGCAATTCAAAGGAGGAAATACATACAACCTCCTGTCCCTTGACAGAGGAAACAGGGCTAAAGTACAGAGAACACGGGCGGGAGGAAGCTTTGAATATAACAATTCTCATTTTCACTAGCGGGCTATGTGAGGCCTTTTAATTCCATTGCAAACATCAGTAATTAGGATGCGTCTGATCTCATCTTTGGTAATACTAAGTATTATTATGATTAAAACTCAAATCATAATAATGGCATTTATGGAGGACTCATTCACTGTGTTCCTGGCACTTGCTTAAAGCTATATTTGCTTTTTCTTATCTAATGCTCTTTAAATTCACTCAGCCATATGAAATAGTTGCTGTCTCCATTCTCCCATCCCATCCCTCCTTCAAGTAAGGAGAAAGGGAAAATGCGGTCAGAAGAGCTTAGCAACTGGCCCACGGTCACCTGGATAGCTCACACTCCCATCTAGCACCGAGCCACGGCACTGTGGGTGAGGTTGGGGAACCCACCTCGTTACAGTGCACGTAGCTCTCCTTGGCATGTATGAGGTCTGGAGAGTCAACCACCGTAGTGAACTTGATGCTGTCTGGTTTTTTACGGTACTTGGTCTATAAAAGGAAAAAAATCCTGTGAGAGATGATAAAATACAGCTTCCATCTTTAATCCCAGCTTCTTGGGACCAAATGTATAAATGATAATGGCATATCAGAAGACAAGCCACTCTGCTTGATAGGGACCTGGCAATCAGGAGTGTGGGAAGGGCTCAAGCTTTCCTCTATTATTAGAAGCATGAGACAGATATTTAGCCTGACCAATACAGATGTGGATGCTTGCAGCCAACCATTGAACTGAGCGGGGTGGGGGGACCCCAATGGAGGAGTTAGGGGGAGGACTGAAGGAGCTGAAGGAGTTCACAACCCCATAGAAGAACAACAAAATCAACCAACCAGACCCCCCCCCTCCCAGAGCTCCCAGGGACTAAACCACACCACCCAACGAGTTCACATGCTGGGGCCCAATCCTCCAGCAGAGGATTGCTACATATCTGGCATCAATGGGAGGGAAGACCTTTGGTCCTGTGGAGGTTCAATGGTAGCATGGTGAGGCAGGAGTGGGTAGGTGGGTGGGGGAGCTCCCTCACAGAAGCAGGAGGAAGGAGGATGGTATATTGGATTTGTAGAGGGGAAACTGGGAAGAGGGATAACATTTAAAATGTAAATAAATAAATTATCCAATTATATATATATATATATATATGAATTCAATATATATGTGAAGTGAATTTTTTATAGAGGAGACCTATTAAGGAAAGTGTTAGACATCAACTGAGCCTTGCTTAGACCCTCTCCAAGCAAGTTCTCTTAGTAAGAAAACCAAACAAGGCAGTATTTTCTTAAGGGGACTCTAGGGCAGAGGTCCCAGGCCATCAATCAGTTGGTATTGCTATCCCTATGCAACTTGAATATCCATATGGGAGCCAAGTGACCTCTGTCCACTGGACCAAACTCAATGGGTAGATACAGATTCCCCACACTGCCAGTGAAAACAGAGGCCACACTGGTCACAGTGCATTTAGTAAGACGCTCCTAATACATTTAATGCCTTCAACTCCCAGGCAATGACTTAGTTGTAGGGAAATATTGTTTAGGTTTGGGTTGCAAATGCCTCCAGAAAAGATGCGGTGTGTCTGTCAGCTGTGGGTCCATCTTGGCATGGTCTCTCCTGTGTAAACAGGTTCCTTATTCAACAGGGAATGCTCAGGCTGCCTGTGCCACTCAGGAAGGTGGGCAGATGGTACCTCACTGATGAGCTCGCCAGCCTTCTTTGCACTCTCTATCTGAGGAGATTGCAGAGCCAGCCATCCTGTCCCCTTCATGCCCATCAAGTCTGCCTTGTAGCGAAACTGCAGAAAGAAAACCAAGGGCTTCTGTCAAGACCATGCCTAGGACCATCGGGCATCCCAGGAAAGGCCTTTGCTTTGTAATAATAACAACATAGGGTAAAGAATAGCAAGGCCTTTGCAATCCCGCTTCATCCCAACAACTCACTGTCATCCCTAAGAGAAGACTCAGGACACCACGTTCAGCTGTTTTGGGTTTGTGCATTTTCCCAGGAATAAAGGAATACAATAAAGGCACAGGAAGCCCCGTCAGCAAGACTTGAAGCTGGCAGCGATGACATCCATGGAAAAGCATTTAAAGAAAGAGCTACATGCTTAAATCCAAGGATCAACCAGGATTATTCAGGTTCATTCTGCCAGTGAGGCAGTCTACCGCCTGTCAACCAGGACGATCTACACTCAGGTTCATCTGATCAAACGGTTTTGAGCCCCGGATGGAAGCTGTCATGACTCAGAGTAAATTACTTTTCCAAAATTCATGTGTCTCTGTCATGTGTGAAGGCCAAACAACCCTTCTTGTGAAAAAAACAAAACAAGACACAAGGAGTCCCCAGGGACAAGAAACAGTCAGATTTTTGTTCTTGATATAGTGGCCACACAGGGTGCCAGAGTCAACCATAAGACAAATTTAAAAAACTAAAACAAATTCCATTGTGATGGACCAGCAATGAGTGGCCCCCTTTAATCTCTTCGGGCCTCAGCTTACTCCTGCCCCAGCTATAACTTACTACCCTTTGCTCATATTGCAAAATCAGGCCAAGTCTTATCTGCTTTCTGTATTCTAAAGGCTGAGGAGGTTAGGCCAGTCACACCATTCCTGGGAGAAAATAAGTAGGAAGCCTTACTATAACAGTGGCTCTGATTCAAGCGTCTAAACTGTCAGATCTTATTAGGTGTCCTTGATCAACCTGCATCGCCTAAATGACGCCATTACCAGGTGCCTTTCTTCTCCTCTTTATGGAAATTGGATATTTTTTTAAAAAGGTAGAAAAAGCCTCTCTAAGGAAATCTGAAATTCAGCCCTAAACGAAGTTTGATGGCGTCTCTCTAATTTAGATATAAGCCCCGCTGCAACGCAAAATATCGTTCTAGATATCAGCCTCTCGGCCCCTTTAGTTCCCTTTCATTTCAGGATCCACAGCGCTCCTCACAGCCAGCCTCAAAGAAGGTCTGTTTCTGATCTACTGTCTGCCGGTTAATGCCCCTGTGTCAATCCCACACTGCTCTCCGACCGGCGAAGGGGAGGGCACCACTCAGGCTCGGGAGCAGGGCTTCAAAACCCCACGTCAGTAAGATTGCTTTTCATACCGTGTCTTTTCAGTCTACCGCGGCAATGCTTTTGCCTTCGACTCTGATAAAGAACAGAGAAAATTGGATAAATTTCTAAGTTGGAGAGCATAATCCTACAGGGCCTCTTCACACCGGGATCTGCTCCTTTCATGAGCGAGATGAAGTGCGGAGTACCCTTTCAACTCGCCTCTTGTTCAGCTGAACAGTACGATTACAGGTAAGACAGAAAGCAAGATGCGGGTTCCCCGAAGAGCTGACTGTGCCTTGACTCCTATAAACAGATCAGCCATTGATATCTCAGCCCCCAGCCCAGCTTCCGCTATCCACTCAGACCCTGAAAACAACCTACCCAACCTAGACTTCATGATGAAAGAAGGGGGAAAGGAGGGGAGCCGAGGACACAGCCATCCAAAGACGGGTGCGCAGAATTATTCTAAGGAAGTGATAGACCATCTCTGACTGCCCAACCTCACCTGACTTACC
This sequence comes from Mus pahari, assembly GCF_900095145.1. Taxonomy (NCBI): domain Eukaryota; kingdom Metazoa; phylum Chordata; class Mammalia; order Rodentia; family Muridae; genus Mus; species Mus pahari. The sequence goes on from NC_034590.1 coordinate 167,416,981, forward strand.
CAAATGGCAGATTCTCTTTTCCCTTACACATACTAAGGCCTGGAGGCCCACTCAAGTGATCATGGACGAGCTTTCCCAACACCCCCATCTTGGAACAATCTCTTGCAAATTCTGTAAGCACAACACTCACTTCCTGAGTGGTAAGGAGTGTGGGTACCGTGCAAGCAACTGTTCCCAGGAGGAACCTGGGAGACACTGTGTGTTTGTCATGTGAATACAAAAGGATATCCTTACTACCCAGGCAGGGCTTGTGCAGACTCTCTCAGTGCCTACCCATCCTGCCTTGCAAAGGAAGGGTTCTTGTTCTCGCCCACAGAACAGTTTTAGCAACCGGATGCTGTTTCCGATACGAAGAGCCACGGGCTGCCACTAAGGCACACTGGAAGCCATCAGGACTATAGACTAGAGCACTTGGGACATAAGATAGCTCCCTATGGAAGTCAGAGAGACTGAACCAGGAATCAGGAGACTGGAGCTGGAAGCTCTGTTCCATCGCTTTCTAGCTGTAGGGCCTTGGGAAAGCCATTTCCCTGCCAGCTTGTGACCCAAGGCAGATGACTTAGGTGAGGACAGTATCATATCTGCACCTGCAAAAATAAGAGTGATGCTTGTTCCTTAATAATAAATGAGATTGCAAAGTCTTTACACTAACGCCTGGCCCAGGAAGTCTTAGGGGTTCTATGTTTTAGCTATTATTTCTCATGGAGGAACTGAAGCCTGGAGTATTTCAAGAGTCGACTCAAGGTTACCTCACTGGGAAAGGGTGGGGCAGGTGTGTTTCAAGACTTCCTACAGCCCTGGTATGAGACTATGCAGGAGCAGGGAACAGCAGACTCATAAGAGACCAAAGACGCCATAGAAGGCTCTGCCAAGTGTTCATAATGGATGCCCCCAGGCCAGAGTAAACAGGTCGTGACCCTTGAAGGAAAACAGAACTTGAACATGATGTCAGCAATTATGGCCTTGTAAAATTTAGCCCAAGTCCAGAGCATGTCTCAGACTTAGTAGAACCTAATGCTTTCTTCCTGGCCAGGTCAGGGACACAGAAGTGGCTCAACTAACAAACTCCTGTGCTGGGCTTGGCAGTTAAGAGCACTTGCTGCTCCTACAAAGGACTGCTCCTTTGTGCCAGAACCCATGCTAGCCAATTCACAACTGCCCATAACACCAATGCTGGGAGATAGGGCGCCCCCTTCTGGTCTCTGCAGGCACTACACTCACATAGTGTGTATGTATGAATGTATGTATGTATGAATGAATGAATGTATGAATGAATGTAGGCATGTATGTATAATATATACATATATATCTATGTATATGATATACATAAATCGATAGATAGACAGATAGATGATAGATAGATAGATGATTGATAGATAGATAGATAGATAGATAGATAGATAGATAGATAGATATGAAAGATGGATAGGATGATGACTGTAATAAAGTTAATACCAGGAACACTATCACTGTTCATCAGAGCTGGGAGTTCGGGCTTCTTAATATCCAACCAATGGTAGGCTAATAACAGTTCGAGAACACCTAGTGGTCATTTCTTAGCCCTCAGAATTATAAATCAGACTGTTTTTAAAATGTAAATACTCAGTTGCCAGCCACCACTTCTCCTTTGAGACTATTTCCTTTCGATACTTTCAAATGTTAAAGGTTTTTTTTCTTTCTTTTCAAAAATAACAGTAACATAAGTCATACCTTTGGTTGGTATTTAGGGTTTTTGTTTTCTTTTTCCTGTTTTGCCTTGATAAAATAAACTTGGCATTATGTTGATCCTTTGGTTAAAAGAAAATTTCCTGTGATCTCAAAAAGTCTGAGATCACAGACCAGATCAAACTTTGCTCTTTTTCTGATTCTGGGATACAGTTCAAGAAATATAATGGCTACTCAGGTTCACCTAGCCACTCACTGAGGTTCACCTAGCCACTCACTCAGGTTCACCTAGCCACTCACTCGGGTTCACTTATCCACTCACTCAGGTTCACCTAACCACTCACTCAGGTTCACCTAGCCACTCACTCAGGTTCACCTAGCCACTCACTCAGGTTCACCTAGCCACTCACTCAGGTTCACCTAGCCACTCACTCGGGTTCACCTAGCCACTCACTC
>NC_034590.1:167419280-167436438 GCF_900095145.1 Mus pahari
GGTTCACTAGCCACTCACTCGGGTTCACCTAGCCACTCAGGTTCACCTAGCCACTCAGGTTCACCTAACCACTCAGGTTCACTTAGCCACCCAAGGGCAGAGCTGGGTGAGCATCCACCTGCTGGCTCAGCGATGAGTTATGGTGAATCTTTCATCAATAAGAGTATCATTCTAACAGTCCCTAGCCATTTCTGTGTCCATGATACCCTGCTTATTGCCTTGAACCAAGAGCAGGCACTGCCCTGGGGGCTGCAGAGCTGAGGTCTGATGGGGACTTATGATGGGGACTTATGAAAGCAGCCTGTTTCTTCTAGGATTTTATGGACCAGGCTTCAGGCTAAGTCCTTCGCATAGACCAGCTCTCAGCCACAAACCGGATTCTAAGCCTGAGTTAATTTCACCCCTTCCTGCCCCCCCCCACCATCCCCAAGGACTTCTTGGAGGCACTTTGTTACTTGAGACACAAGTGCTCTAAGTGCCTTGGGGTACTCTGAATACACTTCCATTGTTGGTCCCAAGATCTTCCAATGGTAGGAAGACATGACAAGGGCCAACTGCCCATAGCTTACGGTCTAAAGTGGGAGTACCTGTTGCTTAGGGTTGGCATAGGGCCCAGAGAGATGGTGGGTGGCACTATGCTCCACTCTGTGTGTCCTATACAACCACAGCACATGATCACTGAACTATCACCACCATGTCCAAGACTGGACAAGGATGAGGGACCTGTGCAAGCTCACATGGCTGGTATGGAAGAAGGGAGTGTACACCTCAGAAATTTAACTGCAGAGCCTTCTTCCAGGTACACGGAGCATGGCTGCATCTTCTCTCCCCTTACCCGCCCCTACTCTTGGTTAGTGAAAGATCTCTCCTTTCAGAGCATTGGGGCCTATTCCTGTTGCTACTGTTTTTAAGAGAGTTAGAGTTCAGAAGGTGGGATCTGAGCCCACCTTACCAAGCCTCCCTGGCAGCTGTAAGCAAAGGATAGCAGTCAATGTGAGCCACAGTCAAATTATCTTCAGATGCTCAGCCCACCCCGTGCTCTCTGCTTACCCATGAATCTTCACTTCGTTCACCCATTTTCATATGTATGTGGCGTCCATGGTGTATATGTGCATGTTCACATGTGTGTGGGCATAAGCATGTTCATAGGGGTGCACACTGTGTATGTGCATGTTCACATGTGTGTGGGCATAAGCATGTTTGTGGGGGTGCACACTGTGTATGTGAATGTTCACATGTGCGTAGGCATGAGAGTGTTTGTGGGGGTGCACACTGTGTATGTGCATGTTCACATGTGTGGGGGCATGAGTGTGTTCATGGGGGTGCACATTGTGTATGTGCATGTTCACATGTGTGGGGACATGAGTGTGTTCATAGGGGGGTGCACACTTTGTATGTACAGTCATTCTCTGCTTTCCTTATTGAGGCAGGGTCTCTCACTGAACCTGAAGTTCACTGGTTTCTGGGGAGCCAAGCTCTCCAGCTTGTCCTGGGGATTTGTCTCAGCTTTCCCAGTGCTAGAATAACAGGTGACTGTCATTCTCATCTGACTTTGATGTGGGTCCTGGGGACCCAGCCTCTGGTCCCCACACTTGCTTGTCAAGTGCTTGTCCACGGAGCTGTCCCCCCTGCTGGCTTCTGTCTGACATCAAACATATTACAACTGGTCCTGCTGGTGGTCTGGCCTTGAAACTTACTGCTCCATCTGAATAGATTCCTCTATCCCCTTCCCTTGTCTCCTCTAACCCTAGCCCTAACCCTGATGCCCCATTGTCCATGGGATATAAGCTGGGTGGAGATACATACTGGCACCACCTGTAATCACAGCACTTTAGCAGCTGAGGCAGAAGCACCTCACATGTAAGGCCATCATGGGCCACACAGAGAGGCCCTGCCTCAAAAATTTGCATATCTGCATGAACATGTGCACCTGTGCACACACACACACACACACACACACACACACACCACTTCTATGTTCCGTTCATCTCCCTAGCAGGTACCTCCGTCTGAGATATAAGATATTCGCCATATCAATTATGGTCAGCCTCCCTCCACAGGGCTTCCACAAGCATGGGGGATATGCTGGTGATGACTGAAGGAGAGAGGAGTTGAGGGGATGACAGGAAAAGAGAGAAGAGGAGAGATGAGGGGCGGTGAGAGGGGAGGAAGGTAAGAAACTCATAGCAGGAACACAGGTGAGAGGAAGTTTCTAAAGAGAGGTGGAAGACAAGATAAGCCAGCAGAGTGCTTATAGTAGGTGCTCAATAAATATCCATTCAATAAATAGCCCCAACCTGGAGGACATAGGCCAAGTTTGCAATGTAGAGGGTTCAAAGGTCAAAGAAGAACCTCGGTGTGGTAGGAAAGAAGATGGCGCACTCTCGAGCCTACCTCACTCTGCAGGGCGTGTGCTTTCTTGGCCCAGGCCATCTTCAGATCCTCGGGCAGGGAGGTAAACTCATGGCACTGTGTCCGGTAGTCATGGTCACTGGCTAGGGCCTGGGCCTTCCTGGCGTGGACCAGGTGCACCATATCCATGGGCAGGTGGTACTGAGCTTGGCTGCTGGCCGCCTCCTTCCTGTACTCATTCTCACTCTGCAGCTGGCCCATCCGCTGGCAGTGCCGTAGCCTCGGGTCATCACTCACACTCCGCACCCCAATGAGCTGTCCACGCTCCTTCACAAACTCATGCCTATAGAGAAACTGGAAGGGGCATTCGGCTGATCAGGCGCCAGTGCGTGCATGCCTACCTCATGGCAGCATGGAGTCAATGTGTGCCCTAGGGGCTGAGGGTTGAAAACTTTATACCTCCCTTCCTATCTCATTAAAATCAGATTCTCAGAACTTTGGGAAGCTCCCTGCTCTCCTTATGTGTCCTGTGGCCAATAGGAATTCTATCAAATAGGGTAGGAAAGAATCTTGTATTTCATCCACTCATTTGGAGAAACATTAGATCCTGAAACAGGATCTCCCCATTTGAAGCCCATGATCTCTGTGATTTGTTTTCGGGGAAAGAGAAAGAGAGAAAGTCACTGTCATGTCCCAAGGCTATGGGTGTATGAAACACAGCTGTGGATTGTGGAGGGAAGTGACAGAGAGCCAAGAGGAGGCAATCACCATCTCTTATCTTGTCCTTGTTCTGGATGCTGCAAACAGGCGACTTTCAGGTGACCGCTGCCCACCACTTGCAGTTAGACCCAAGTGCCCAGCTCCTTCTGCTGGAGACTGTTGCATGCATTTAGCCTGTAATCGACCCTCCCTCTTCTGTGGAAGAACCTCATTCAGAACTAATATATTATGCAGGTGACACCTTGTCTCACACAGCTATAGATTTCCTTTAATTCAGGAAAAATCTGCCTCACACACTGTTTTACATGAAGTTAACAGAGACGAGGCAAGATGGAGGTCAGGGGATTCCACTCACGTCACTGGCTATGTCTCCAGAGGCCCGCGCAGCCTGGAAGGGGAGGGCGTCTATTGTCAGCTTGTAGCCTTGAGCACGAAGATTATGCCAAGCCTCCTTGTATTTTGCCTAAAGTGGGAACAGAGGTATATCTTTTAAAAAACACACGTGAATCGATTAGCAAAGGGTGCATGCCCTATCGTTGTGGCATGGTGTCCTAGAATCCATTTGTGAGCAGCAAACACTTTTGGCTTCACAGAGCAAACTCTCATTGGCACATGTAGGCTCTGAGCATACACGTATATATAACACGCGTGTGGATTTTACACAGGCATCTGCAACGGGTGCTTTTTTAAAATCTTGGGCACAGAGTGGGGAAGCGGCTGTTGGATCACTTCAGGCAGGGAGAAAGGCTGACCTCGCTCAGGTTGGCTGCGTTCGTTTTGGCTCGGATGAACTCAGGCAGACCAAGGGTCATCGTGTACTGGTGTCGTGCGTCCTCGCCAGCTGCTTTATAGAGACGCTGAACCCAAATTAAAAATAAGTAAATAAACAGACAAGCAAACAAACGAATAGACAATGAGGCGCTCTGCACAAATTACAAAAATTAATTAACTGATAAATAAATAAATAAATAAGTAAACAAATAGTGAGACATTACATACAAATTAAAAATTAATTAACTGACTAATTAATCATCAATAAATAAATAGTGAGAAGACAGTGGTGTGTGAGTCCATGCTTGCTTCCCATGAAGGCTTCCTGGGATACGGTTTCAGCCTGAGTTGATGGACATTTCTTTCAGTCAGTCAGGCTGTCTGAGTCACGTTGACTGAAATAGGACCATGTACGGAACTGCTTTACTTAAATATGGAGGAAGATAAACAAGGGGCAAGTGTCCTGAAATTCATTCCCCTGATGCAGCACAAGGTGACCCTAAGACCTGGGACACTTAATGGAAGCCCTGCTGGTGGAAAGAGGGAGCCCTTCCCTGATGCCTCAGGATCCCTTCTGAGAGCAGCTGAGCCAGAACCACCCTGGAGGGCCAGTCCCTGTGATCAGAAATGTGTCAGTGCTTGCCAGCTTCTATCGGGTCAGAGGCCGTCCTAAAACAGCCTCTCCACGACACACAGCTTAGAAAGAGGCAGGGAGGGCCAAGGAAGAGTTTTAAACGGATGGCATCTCTGTGCAAGATGCTGAACCCTGTCTCTTTCGGGTTCACATCTTCAGCAGCCACTTCCAGCTTCTGAAGGCTTGGGCTGAATGCGGAGGTGAGTGGAAAAGTGAGCCAGTGTCCTCCACATAACTTCTGGAAGCTAGAGTTGGGAGAACCTGAGGAACGGAAATGATCTGACAGGAGAACCCCAGCTAGGGGAAGAGCTGGGAGGGTGGGGAAAAATAATTTTGCTAGGGGAGACCCCTTCTCCTCATTTTCTTTCTTATTGGGAATAGCAAATGTTGGGGAGAATGGCTCTAGGAGATAGTGACTGAGGTCAAGGTGAAAACTTCCAGACAGACACCATGTGAGACCTGCCTTTGGATAACCACACGTCTTCCACAAATGAACATTATATTGGTCAGCCACCATCTGCCTAGAATAGAGCCATGGGCCAGATTTTCTGACTATGTACAAACAAGTCAGCTGAGGGCCATGTCCACAACTCTTTGGGTCTAGCCACAGTAGGGTATGGCCTGAGGCTGATTCCAACCTGCCCCTGGTCTAGAGAAACCAGACTAAAGTCTAAAACAGATGCCCAACTGGCCCTCCTGTCCCCTGAAAGACATTCAGGCTCTGTATAAAATGTTTTTGTTGTTGTTGTTTTTCTTTCCAAATCCTCCATAAATACAAATGACTTTCCCTTCCCCAGGTCACACAAATTCACACATCCTTTCTTTTCTTTTAAAATCTAGCCATCCTTGAACAGCCACTGGAGATTTTACCTCATTGGTGATCTGGTTGCTGAACTTGGCATGCAGGAGGTTGGGGGTGTCTGTCACAGCTGTGTACTTGAATGACCCAGGATGCTGGCGGTATTTACTCTGAGAAAGGAAAGAGATAAGGTAAGGGTAAGAGATATGGCAAAAGAGGAAACAGTGCTGTAAGTCCTAATGTGTGTGTGTGTGTGTGTGTGTGTGTACATGCACAAGCACAAACACGCCTGTGTATGTACATGCACATGTGTGTATCCCTATGTGTACATGGATGTAGAGGCCAGAGGATAATTTGGGGTGTTGTATCTTCTTTTTGAGATAGGTCCCTCACAGGACCTGGAACTAGATGCCTAGACATCCTGGTGGCCAGAGACCCCAGGACCCTCCTGCCTCTGTGTTTCTCCACATAGGAACTGGAAGTGTGTGCTACCACACCCACTTAAGCCTCCTTCTGCCCAGGCTGCCAGCCCATCCCTCTAGAATCCAGTAGGCCATCTCCCTCTGCAGGAGAACTGGACCAGCTATACTTACAGTCTACACTTGAAGAAGCTAGACACAACTTCATGAAGGACACATGAACTGTGAACTGTGAACACTGTGAACGTTCAAAACCACACTCCTGTGGGGTGACACATTTGTAATCCCAGGACTGGAGAGGCAGACAGGCAGCTCCCTGGTGCTCACTGGCCAGCCTGCCTAGAAGACTTACTGAGTTTCGGGTCACGGAAAGACCCAGTCTCAAGAATAAAGAATAGCTCCTAAGGAGCAAAGTCTAGGCCCCATGTACACACCCACACAAATGTATACACAAACACACACGCCACACCTGCCTGCATCAGGACTCAGAAGCCATTGGCTTTATGGGTTTGAAAATCCACATGGGGCTCTGAAGAACATGGGCCATGGAGAGCTTTGATGCAGAGGTTGTTCTGGAAATACAGAGCCCAGGGCCCCTGAGCTCCCCCAGGGTACCGTCCACCCATCTTAGCTTGCAGGCTGGCACTAAACACCTATCCCTCTATGCCCAACACATCCCGGTCCTTCAGTCCACCATAAACATCATGGAGGTGAGTAAGGTTCGCCATGCATTTAGAGAGCTTAGCATTCTGAGTCTATTTACTTTTTTTTTTTAACCAACTAATCAGCAAGCACATAACTGGCATCTCAAATACAGCTGTCAGCGAAACACAGGGATTAAGTCCGTGCCAATCCTTACAAAAGCCGGGCAGGGGTGCTCTGTATAACCCCATGTGACTAATTTAGAAGCTGGGGATCAGAAAGGGCAGGTAACTAGGCTGAGGTCACAAAGCAGATGAGAGCCGACTGAGAATTTCAATGCCTTATTTGTGGTTTTCAAAGCCTTCCTGCTTTCCACTGTACCACAGGGCTGCCCTTCAAAGGACCTAGGAAAAGTGCATCTTATGGGCTCATGAGTCAGCAACTTGATATTCTTGTATGTGTGTTTTGTGTGTGTATGCATGTGTGTGTGCAGAGTGTATGTATGCATGTGCACGTATGTACATGTGCATTCATGTGTGTGTACAATGTGTGTGCATGCACGTGCATATATGTATACAGTGTGTGTTGCACTGCGTACATGTATATGTGTATGTGTGTATGTATGAATGCCAGAGGTCAGTGTTGAATACCTTCCCCTGCCACTGCCCACTTTATTCTAGAGAGAGTCTCTCACTGAACCTGGGACTCACTGCTTCAGCTAAACTCATTGGCCAGTAAGCTGCAGGAATCCTCCTGCCTCCATTTGCCCAGATCTGGGATTACAGATGAACACTGTGGTGCCTGGCTATGTAAGTGGGTGCTGGGGTCCTCACATTACTCATTTAACCTTGTCCCCTGAGCCATCTCCCCCATCCCCACCAAGCTTTCTTAGGTGGAGTCCAGTCTGAACCAAAACTTCAGTAAAAACAAATACTCAGGACAAGAGGTGATGTGACGGCTCAACCTCCAGCCGCCTGAGCAGTCGGACACAGGTCCACTGGGACGCCTGCTGTGGACATCCCGTAACACCATCACCCTCTGGAGTCCCATGGTACCTCGCTGATGAGCTCAGAGGCTTTCTTTCTTCCTTCAATCTCCAGCGCTCCAGGAATGACACAGGGAATACCACGCATGAAGTTCAAGTCCGAGCGGTACAGACTCTACGAGGAATATATAAACATCAGAAGAGCCAAACTCTGAACAGAGAAGCAAGAGAAGCCAGGGTCTCCGGACACCATCTAGAAGCGCACGGCTAGTACCCCAGGCCGTCTGGGTCTGTCTGTACAGATGTGGTACCACTCAACAATGCTGCTCCTGCTTCTCTGCAAAGGCTTACCAGGGGAAAACGTGGGTCAGAAGGAAGTCACTTGGCTGTCACTTCTCGATGAGCAGCTGTGACAGGGGTACTGGATGGAGTTTTGTTTTAATGTGAGCTATCAAAACCTAAATGCTGGGGAGGATTATGGCTAGAAAGTCAGGTGTCTCGGGGCAAACGTACAAATGGTTTAACCAGGCTTTCAAACAAAAGCCAGCAGCAGTGGGTGGTATTAATTAATCATTGGTGAAGGAAGAATTAATGAATGAATCCAAAATAAGTTGGCAAAGACTCATTCGGGTCTGCACCTCTGTGGGTAAGTGGGTTTTTAACCCTAACCCTGAGTGATTTGGAATGACAGTTAAAGAGTCCCCACGTTTACTTCCCTTAGCCAGCAAAGCACCAGGTGTGCTGCCCTCCGACTGGAACCACAGCACCAGACAGGACAAGCTCCTGGGCTCTGCATAAGTGACAAACTGCCTACAGTGAGCCTGGCAGCTCCTTCATCTCTACAGCTCTACTCGGGTTTCTGGTAGTTAGCACAGCCACTCAGTAAATGCTGTGCATAGGCACGGTGTTCCAAGGGTGACAGATCCCGGATCCGAGTTCCAACCACTGCACTTGCCCACCCTGTGCAACCACAGGTCTCACAGTCCTTGTTGCCTGTACATTTCTGGAACAGGCAAACCCACCAGGCTGGGGAGGAAGTTGGGTACCAGGGATGCTGCTGTCTTGAAGGAAAGCACACCTCATTTCCTCAGGAACATATTTACCTAACTCCCCTCTCCTCGTTGCTTTGCAGAACAGGCATCAGGAGCTGGGCTCGTCATCAGAGGAGTGAAGATACCTCACAAGGACTAAGAGAACCCTGGGAGGCATCTCCAGGGCCTGACTGCCTAGCTTCAATCTGTGCTCCCTCCATAAAACAGTACAAAGGTTTTCCATCCAACCTGAGGCCAGGGTCAAACCCTGAAAACCCACAAACCCATGTGGCATCTCACCCCATCCCTCACTTACAGTTGACCCGATTTAGACTACTGAGTTCCCTTCTGTGTGTCCTCTACATCTTCTCTGAGCAGTACGAACGATTAACACAGGGATATTGTGGGGGTTAAATGAGGTAATTTCCAAATATAATGCTTTGAATTCAATAGGGACTCTCAAGGAACAGTGGCTATTCTCACTGGAGTGCTATAATTGTGCTTTAGGATGGTGTGAGACCACTTGGACTAGATAAAGAAGTTTAGGATGCCTGACCTAAAGAGGCTACAAAGAGCCACGAGGAACTGGAGGGTCACTGGCCTGTGGTCTGAGCTGCCAGGAGAAGGGTCCTGAGGGAGAGGCCCGGGCACTTTACCTCACTCTGTAACTTGTGAGCTTTCTTGGCACAGCTCAGCCTCAGGTCTTCTGCCAAGGCTGTGTGTTGGGGGAGCGGATGTCTGTAGTCCTGGTTGCTGGCCAGGGTCTGAGCCTTCTTGGCATGCACCAAGGTTATCATATCCAGCGGCAGATGGAAGTGAGCCTTTGAGTGTTCAAAGCCTTTCTTATAATTCACCTAGAGGGGCAGGCAGATCGGCAGCCATCATTTCAAAGCTCCTATTTGCACAGGATCATCAGGGAGAGCAACTACGATGCAACCATCCCATCAACCAGAGACACTGATGCAGACCATGTGGCCCCCTTGCAGACAGACACACACCTAGCAAGCATCCTGGCACCTGGCTCAGGACTTTGCAACTCTTGGTCATGGAAGTAGTCACTGTCCTGGGTGCAGGGGCCATGGCTCCCTGACTAGGAGGAAATATAAACAAGAGACATAACCCAACACCAGGGAGCCCCTTGATCAGTTTCCTAGGTCACCCTGTTTTACATTGTCCAAAAGGCTCATGAGTTCCATTCAATGTGCCCCCCCCCCAATATCTGTTCAAGTTCAGGGCCTCTCAGGTCATGGCACTTGGCAAACAGCTCCATCAAACATTAGATGGATTCCTAGTCAATCTGAGAGCCAGCAGGAGGAGAGGGTTGTCTGAGAAGTAAGTCCTGAGAATAGATACTCATCCCAGAGCCCAGCATATATATCTTGAAAACTGAGGAAGAAATCCATTTCAGACTTGCCAGCCCCACCAGCCCTGGGAGGAGTTGTGTAAAGGCCGGTGGTTCACTCCGTAGCCCACAAAAATAAAAATATCTCTGCAGGCCAAACACATCTCACAGACCACCTAGACTCAAATCAGAGAACGCCCAGTCCAGAACAGAACCAAGAGGCCCACAAATCCAAGAACATTTTACAGAGGAAGAGGCTAAGGTCCTGAGGAGATTTCATAACTCTGCCCAGCAAGTCAGGAGCATCAGGATCACCCACTCCCCAGAGGCTGGGCGACCTGGGCCGGCTGTTCCAGGAGCAGCATCGTCGGGTGGGCCCTCCTCAACTCCTGCCTCTCCTCCTACTTACATCACTCTGCAACGAGGTCGCGTGCACTGAATGAGCAAGGCTGAGGTCATCTTCCAAGCTCCGGGAGCCGAGCATCTGGCCTTTCATTCTCTCAAATGCTTCTTTGTATTTGTACTAAAGGGAGAGAGAGCGGGAGAGAGTAACAGCTCAGGGACAAGGGACACAGAATGGAAGAGGTGGGTATTGGGCGAAAATGTTTTGTTCTTTTGACAGTAACTGGGTGAGTTAAAAGGGAGCGCGCAGGAGTCGTAGAAAAGTCTATTCTTTCATATGCAAGACTCCCAATGACTAAAGGGCTCCCATTTGAAATGGCGGAAGCCTTAGCACGTGGGCAGCCCAGGCTGAGAGACGGTGCAGGCATCGTTAGCTCCTCGCAGGCTGGCTTTATGAAATCTCTTGGTGGAGGGTGCATTTCATCTGCCCGGGTTCCGTGTTTACAGTCCGGCATTTGGCTTTGTGCCCTGGGCTAGGGAATTTTTTGTGTGAGATACACTCTTTCTCGCTGATTATTATCCGATTGCCCTCACACAGTCGGTTTGGATGGGAGAGGATATGAAATCCACAGGCAAAAGAAGGCAAGAGTTAGAGGCAAAAGAACTGAAACAGGTCTGGATTAAACGTTGCCACAGAACTGGATGCTCACGTCACTTATAACTTCACTGGACGCCTTTGCTGCCTGGAACGGAAGGGCATCCAGCCTCAGCTTATATCCTCCATCTCGAAGCCGGCTCCAAGATTCCTTATAGCGAGTCTGGCAGGGAGAAAGGACCAGATCTGATAGGCCCCTACATTCTGCTTCCGCACTTCCCCAACCCCCATAGGGATCTGGTTCAGTAGGTCTCCCTCTCCCACCTACAGCCCCATCTGGGGTTAGAAATCACTGTGGCTTAGAATGGATTGTATCCTAGAGTGAGCTCCTGCCTCTCGTCCACCCTTGGCTCATGAAGCCATAGAGGGGATGGGTTAAGAACAAGGGCTTAGATCTGACAGACCCAGCTAAAGCTTGCTGAGCAGTGAACTCAGTGCAGAGGCATAAGGCATGAGGCTGTGCTTGTATAGCTCGTTATGCAAAACAGAAGAGCCACTACCAAAGACCAGGAATGACTGGAGAGGGGCTCTTAGAGAAACTACAGAGGGAGGAGTTGAGATCTCCAAGTGTGTCCTTGGCACAGCCACCAGCTACATCTAGCGCTATTTAGATGTGTCTGTATTTCAGCTCCTTTACGTGGAGGCCTTGATACTAAAGGAGATATTTTTCCCGACTCCTCCTCCCTAGTGGGCTTGCATTTGCACAGGATACTAAACCGGTTACAGAGCCCAGCGTAAGCGCAAGTGTGGATCCCCTTGTTCCCAGCGATTATAAACCCCGATATCATGAAGCCCATGAAGGCACACCATCCCCTTCTGTCTCTGAGCCGTATCCCACCATAGCGGCACAGGGCGCCATGATGCCGGTGAAGATGCCCTGCCCTCCCTCCTCTAACCCAGCATCCCCTTCGGCAGTTTCACCTCGCTGATGTTCATGGCGTTCAGTTTGGCCAGCAGGACTTCAGGCAAGTCTGCAGTCTGCGTGTAGTGGTGCTTTATACTCTCCCCTTGTTCCCTGTACAGTCTCTGTGGGCACAGAGGGGCCTTTGCATTACACCCAGAGCCGTTCCCATGCAGCCAGCAGCCACGTTGTACTCCAAGAGTCAGAGGGCCTGCGGCTGCTATGCCATCAGAGCTCTGATCAAGGCACCCTGCCTCCACTCAGATCTCTCACAGATGGCACAGTGAAATTCATGTCACTCTCTTATCAGATCTACATTCTGACTCAGGGCATGGCGGGTGGAAACCTTCCCCACCACCAAGGCTACACTTAAGTTCTTCTGGGACAAGTGTCACCTGGCCACCCTTGACTATTCACTTCAAGCTATGCAATAGGGACTGGGGTCTCAGAAGGCACACAGGCAATGGCATTCTGCAGGGGGTGTTACAAGCCCACCAATACCCTCCTTCAGTCTCCACTTTTAGGATTCCCGACCTAATAAATATCCCCTCAAAAGTTTGGGTTTTATTTACTCAGAACTCGCAGGAAGCTTCAGGCAGCTTACAAGTTTGCTTGGTGGCATACGGCCACCTAAGAAACTTTCAAAATTTCATGTTTCCATCCCAGTGCCTAGCGGACATGTCCAGGGTTCTACATATCACAGCAGTGCCCCCTAGAGTTGGTTAGGATAAGGACACAGCAAGTGTTTTTCCTCCCCAAGAATTTCTTGTCCAGCTAAGCTGCTCAGAATTCAGTTTGACTCTGATGAGCAGATAAACAAGGAATCAGTTCCAAAGTCCAAAAGTCTGGGTGGCATACCATCTCATAGCATGAAGAGTACCCGGGCCCTTTTGGGATGCCTGTAGACAAAGATACAACCAGAATTTCTTATAAAGCCATGCAGAGAGTTTTGAAATCTGGATCCCAGGGTTTGTCAATATTTTTGTGTGTCAGACATTGAATATTTTAAGATATTTCAAAGCCAAGCCTGTCTTACGCATAGATCTGTGGACTTTTCACAGTAGTTGCAGCCCGTTAATTCCCGTGCTTAAGGGAGTTTTTATAAAACCTCAATGTTCCATTTAATCTCTAGTGAACTGAGCACGGGGTCAAATCTTGGTTTCCGGTAATAATACAGAATATGGTAAAAAAAAAAAAAAAAAAAAAAAGTAGCTTAAAAGTCAGGCTCATGCCCACAAATCAGCCTCAAATCATTTATGAAAGTGTGGGGAAATGAGAACATTGTGTCAATGTCTGCCCTTGGATCCCAAAGAGCCCTGGGCCCCATCCCAATTAGCCAGAACCTCACTCCAGGTTCTAGCTCTGAAAACAACATTTTTGAACAAAAGGAGGAGGGGGAAAGGGGCCTGGCAGCCACAGATCTGCAAGCTATGCAGAGGCAAGGAGGGAGAGCATCCAAGGCCAGGCGGCAGTGGGATGCAGAGCCCCACTTGGCACAGGAGTACAGCAACGCCCCGTTTGCATCCTAATGAGGAAGGAACCCCACCAAGGGGAGCGTCATGAAAGACAAGGGTCCCTTCATCCTCAGGACGACAGAAGGAGCAGACCCGAGATCCCCTCCGCTTCAATCATACCACTGAAAGAGAGCACACTCTCGGAGTCATAATGTACATTATCACTTACATCCACTGCTTGGGTATAACTAATCCTGGCCTGGACCATCTCCGGAGTGTCTTTAATACTGGTGAACTTCAAAGCATCTGGATGCTGACGGTACTTCTTCTGTTGAGCAGGGAAAGATCAAAGCTGTGAGTTTTGTGCCGCTCTTTCATGCCATTTGAAAGGGAAAAATCACAGGTTGCTTGAGATTAGAGTGAATTTGTGAACATAATTATTATTCGGCTTCCTCCATCTTTATTTCTTAGGTACCTTCAGGTTAATATTTGTTTCCATTTAAGAATAACCTGGTGTCAATTAACATTAAAGTATTGCTACCCGGTGCAAAGACGACACCTCAAAATTAGATTACACTGGTAAAATACTGTAGGGTATACACTTCCAAAGCCGTCCTTCGGAGAGGCTTCAAATACTGTGTCGCAGGTGTTTACGTCTCAGTTTGGCAAGAAAGTGCATTCCTGGCTACATTTACCGATTGAAGCTTTCTGTTTTCCTTCCCCCAAAGGACCCGGCAGCCATTATCACAGCCCAAACCCTGCATTTAACACGCAGGGTGTATACACTGTAGTCTATGCTTTATCTGGCATATGTGCTAATTCTCAAAGACATTACAATAAAGAAGAAAAGGACCCATTTCCATTGAAAGGAGCACTCATAACATTTGAGAGACGTAGAATGTGCACACTAAACAAAACAAAAAGCAACAGAAAATGTAAATGCCAGCAAAGGTCTAGATGACTCTGAAGAACTCTGCACATCATGGTCAGGTTCATTCCACATTCTTTTAATCAAAGCACATTTTTCAGAGCCTGAAATATTATAATCTTAAGGCTACAGTGAAGTTTATTTTCCCCCAAATCATAGTATTTTCTAAACACCTGCTCATTTGTCTGCTTGAGTTTGTGTGTGCTCTACTAGGCTATCTTAGGTGCAATTAAACACAGCCAGCCACCTGTGCTTTGCAAATGAAGCTTTACATATAACACAGCCACGCTCATTCACTGACGTAGTCTCCATAAGCATTCCCAGTGAGCTGTGATGGAGACGATGCAATCAGCAAAGCGAAAAATATTTACTACCTGGGGCTAAGCAGAATAGTTGTAATGACTTCTGTGTCACACCTCAGATGTATGTGTATGTGTGTATGTGTGTGTGTCTGTTTCTGTGTTTATATGTGAATGCACGTATGCATGTATTTGTGTATATGTGGATGAACACATGTATACATGTGTATGCATGTGTGAATTCAATTATACATGTGTGAATGAATGTATACATGTATGTGTGCATATGTGTGTGAATGCATGCATTCATGTGTATAAATGTATGTATATGTGTGCGAGTAAATGTATACATGTGTGTGTGCATATGTGTGAATGCATGTATACAAATGTACATATATATGGAAATGCATGTATACATGTGCATGCATGTGTTTGTGAATTCATATATCCATGTGTATTTGCATGAATATGTGTGTGAGTGTGTCCATAGTCATGTGTGGCTCTTTCCACAATGTCGAGTATTCTCTCTGAAAGTTAATCAGCCCAATTTGACAAGAACCTACAAACATAGGATAGCTGGGGAGAAATTGTTAAAATACATCCTGCCAAATATAAAGTTTGGTAAGTGGACTGAAGTAAAGATGCTAAGAACATCAGCAAATGTCTTGAGAAAGTCTGCAAAATGAGGAAAGTATTGTGACAAAGTTGTAACACACGGAGCAAACGATTCCCCTGAAAGTCCTTGGTGCCAAACTAAGACACATAAAGACATCATCTGGAGGTCGGAACTGAAAATGAGCAGGTGGGGAGCGAAGCTCCTCCTTTAGGAGAGGGCCCAGTGCTAAGGTTGGCGTGATTAATCCTGAATGTTCCCACATGTATGTTTAGGCTGTTGAGAGGCCCTTTCTCAATTAAACAACAACAACAACCCCCCCCCAAACCAACATTGACCCCACAGAGGTCCCAGGGTTCTCTGAGTCTTAAGTGACGAATAAGGTCTCTGAAAATTAGGTCAGTACACACAAGGCAAGGTCAGCAGTTTTGTCTAACATGTGAGGAGACTAGACTACAGATCCTGCAACACTGGGCAAGGGTGTTACAAAACCAACATGGCTGCCATTCTACGCTGACTATGTGCTCAGTAAGAAGTGTGCTTTGAATCAACATCTGAGGAACATCGCTGCCAAAACTAAAGTCTTCAAGGGTTATGCAAACTTAGGGCTCCTCCCTGTCCAGAAAGTTCCAGAAAGACCAGTCTACTCCAAAGGCAATGGAATGCTCACTTGCCTTCTGGACACAAGCCTTCTCAATAGGCATGAAGGGGGTGAATTTGGGTGATGCTGAGCCTCTAATGAGCCCGAGTTTCAAAACCACAGTTCTCAGAGGCTTTCTGTGCAGCTGCCATTCTGCCCCCTAGAGGGCATCTGCTGCCTGCCGACATCTGCAACCTTTTAGGCTGCCACGGCTTGACGGAGAGTGCTTCTGACACCTAGAGGCCAGTGATGCTGCTGACCATTCCCGGGAAAGAATCAATGTATCAACAATGTATCAACAAGAAACAATGTATCAACAGCACAGAGGCAGAACCCCACCCAGTCTTTAAAACTGCTGCTCAGGGAGACTGCCCAGAGAGCAGGAGAATGGCTGTTCTCATGAGCAGGACCGCCTTCAGGTCCACTAGGGTGGCTGCACCCTGACAAGGGGAGACAGTAGAAGGGACATGTCCCTCCCACAAGAAAGAAAGAACTAGGTAGGTCCCTATGTTGGACAGCATTGTGAATATTCACAAACTGTGCAACAGAGGAGAAATGCGATGAAGCTATGGAAGAGCTTCCTGGGCACCGCAGACCTATCCTTCGCCATCTCTCCTGGGCCGCTTCATTAAATGGTAAGGGGTGGGGAGCAACGGATCCCCATTTGGGGTTGTCATTAGTATACATAATATCACTTGTCACCCACTTTGTTTGTGCTAGGGCTCTATGGGCCCCTACTGGTATGTGTGTGGTATGCGGGTTCTCTCTAATTACCAGTCCTAGTCTGGGTTTGGAGGCCTTTCATGTAGCTTTGCCTTTTGAGTGGAAATTATTTTAATTCCATACAGAAATGCCGCGTGCCGAATACAACCAAGCCCATCGCACACACTGTCGGGGAATCTCACCTCACTAATGAGTTCCCCTGCCTTCTTCGCCTGCTCCACATGTAATGACCCAGTGGCCACCCAGCCTGTGCCTTTCATCCACTTCATGTCTGCCCTGTATTGGTTCTGACAAAAGAAAAAGGATGGGGGGAGAGGCAGGCCACTGTCACTGCAAAGCCATTTAAAGGGCTGATAGCTTTTCCAAGGCACCCTTGGTGCCAGCTGATTCAAACCAAATGCCATTGTCTTACCTGTTTCTGAGGAGTCATGTGTAAGGCCCCCAAATATACAAATTAACCCCCCCCCTTTAATCAGAGGTTTACCCATAGATGGTGGCTTTAGGCCCTACCCAACATTACTCTAGGTATGCAGAAGGTGCTGAGTCAACCTGGGCCCTCATTAGGGACTCACATCTTCCCTCTGGACAAGAGCATCCCCACTGTTGGCTGTACCAGTATTGCTTAAAGAGACATTCAGGGGAGAAGACAATGATGGCTCAGAACAGAACCAAGTAGGAGCCATTGGATGGACCATCAGGGCATCAACTCTTTCCTCCTAGAACTGTGGGGCATGGGATAACAGGCCTCACTTCTTCACTAGCTACTGAATGAATAGTTTTAATGAAAATTATTTAAATGGACACCTTTGTTGAAAGGTAGTCCATCATCTATGTATCCTGAAACAGACATGCCAGGAAGGAATACAGGGACAGGGACATTCGCCCCTCCTCTCCTCTCTCTCTCTCTC
>NC_034590.1:167440133-167492324 GCF_900095145.1 Mus pahari
GTGTGTGTGTGAGTGTGTGTGAGTGTGTGTGTGTGTATGTGTGTGTGAGTGTGTGAGTGAGTGTGTGCGTGTCCAGCTCTGGTGCCCGAGGGACTCACCTCACTAGCCAGGTCTCTCTTGGCTTTGGCTGTCAGGAATGTCAAGGAGTCAAACCTCAGCTCAAACCCTTTAGCCTTCTGCTTTTCCCAGCTGCTCTTGTACAGGGTCTGGGGGAGATTTAGGGGAGCCATGGTTATCTTTAAGGGAGAGGGTCCCTCTAGAACAAGTGGTTCTCAATCTCCCTAATGCTCCGACCCCTTAACACAGTTCCTCATGTTGTAGTGACCCCTAACCATAAAATTGTTTTCATTGCTACTTCATAACTGTAATTTTGCTACCGTTATGAAATGTAATGTAAATATCTGATATACAGGATTCCTGTGAATCCCCCAAAGGGGTCTTGACCCACAGGTTGAGAATCACTGCTCTAGACTCTGTGAAAACCTTTCTGAGGAGCAGCAGCAGTGGCATCCTCCTCTTGCCTGAGAACCAGGTCTCTTCATCCTTGCTGGGGGCCTCCTGCCATATCTGACTTCCATCACACGAAGCAAGGATTAAACCTCACATCAGTTTAAAAACATACCATAGGTACCACACAGAAGACTCGCAAACATGACAGATGCTACCACATCCCATGGGATAGCGCAGGACTCAGCCACACACACCAGGAGCAGGACTCAGCCACAGAACTCAGTCACAGGACTCAGCCACAGGGCTCAGTTATAAGACTCAGCCACAGGGCTCAGCCAGAGTACTTAGCCAGTTTACTAAGCCACAGGGCTCAGAGGACTCTCTCCTGAACCATCCCTCCTCCAGCCTCCAGTCCTAGGGCTGTTCTTTGTCCCTTCCATCTGATACCTCTGCCTCCAAGTCTGAAGGCCTTTCTTCTGGAAGCCTCCCTTCCTTTCAGAGTAGAAATCAGTTCAGCCTCTGCCCCACTTCTGTTTCTCCCCCTGCCTACTCCCAGGTCAGGATGACAGAGACATGGGAAACTTGTGTATAGAGAATCAAGAGCAGGCATACCGGGACAGGATATCAACCATGGACACTGTCACACCAGGGAGCTACCACAGCACACACTCCTGAAGAACATCATGCACGTATGTTCGCTGAAGCCTCGTGGCAACCCAGGGAGGAAGAGCCGCTATGAGCTTCACATCACTAATGGACATCCAAGAGTAAATGCCTGGTCTACAGTTGCACCCCTGGTAAGTGGTCAAGCTCAGGACCAAGGTGTGGAGTTGACAACTGGGTTTCCTACCTTCCACCACTCAGGGCTGACTCTTGGAGCAAGCACCCTTCCACCTACTAAGGTCTAGTCAGTAACTGAAGACTGCCAGCCATTGCTAGGAAGTTTGTCTTCCTCTTCCCCAAAGCATTGGTCAGGAACCACACCACATACACTGCAGTTGAACCAAACACTGCCGTGTAGCTGGTGGCTTTGGTGACCAGGTGACCACAGCAACATGGGGGAGCCAAGCCCACAGTGCCCACCCTTGTCGTACCTCACTGAGTTGAGCGGCATTGGCCCGGGCTCGTAAGAAGAAAGGCTCGTCTTTGCTGATGGTGTACTGATGGACGGATTGCTCGTTTCCTGCCTTGTAGGCCACCTGATGGAGAACAGAGTCAGGGGGTGAGGAAGGAACAGGGTGGACTGTCCATCACAACCAGGGCAATGTAGATGGAGTCAGGGACATTGAAGTCAATGTGACATGTCAGGCACAAAGACCACGGGATGCTACTCATCTGTGGAAACTGAAAGAGCCGACCTCATAGAAGTAATGACAAAGTGGGCAGCAGTCAGGGGGACCAGAGAGGGTGGGGGGACCAGAGAGGGTGGGGGGACCAGAGAGGGTGGGGGGACCAGAGAGGGTGGGGGGACCAGAGAGGGCATGCATAACAGGTACAAAAATACAGCTGTTGAGAGGTACCTCTGTTATATAGCACATATACATGTATGTACATAATGCATACATATATAAGTATATGCACATACATACATATATTGTATATATGCATATGCACGCGCACACACACACACACTCACGTGTATGTGTAGGCTAGCTATGGGCTCCAGCAAATAATTTTACATCCTTGAGAGAAATGCCAAGAACATGAAGGTTCCCAACACATAGAAATCACACTGAAAATTGGAAATGCTAATTACCCTCGTTTGATCATTGCGCACTGTATTCATGTATCAGAATGCAATACTGTACCTCATAAATGTAAATACTGTAAATCAATTAAAGCAAATAACAGGCTTATGCCTGTAATCCCAGAACTAGGAAGGCTGAAGGAGGATTACTGAGGGTTCAAGGCCAGCCTGGGTTATAGAGTAAGATCCCCATCTCAAAAAAACAAAAACAAAAACAAAATGTGTGTGTGTGTGTGTGTGTGTGTGTGTGTGTGTGTAACACCAGGCCAGACATTAAGAGACAACACAGGAAATAACATGTTTAGGGACAGAGACCAACACAACTATCCTTCTGGTTTTCTTTCCTTAGAATTGCCATCTCCCTCCCAAATATATTGTCATTTACATTCCCATGAACATCAAAAATCTCCCAACCACCAGAGGGCGCCAAGTAGGCTGGGCAGGAAGCACACTCCCTCCTGCATCCGTGATCAATTCACACACTGGGAAGTGCTGACACCAGGAAATGGACAGTGACCTAACCTGGAAATAGATCTCTGCTTGCAACAGTAGCTTTCTACTGACTCTGACAGCTTTCCAGCGGGCATCAGGGGGTGCAGCATCTGCTGAACCAATGGGAAAAAAGCTAGGAAGGGCAGGCTGGGGCAATTAGTGGGGGGCTCTGGTTGAGCACCGGCCTGTACATCATATAAATGGCACCTTGTTGTTCTGACTCCCTTATTAGAACTCAACTGGCACCCGGCCAGAAGCACATCCACTTCCAACATAATTCTCTGTTAATCCAGAATTATAGTCTTGGTTAAAGAGAAAGAAGAAAGGGCAATTAAGAAATACCGACAGCAAAGGAGTAATGAGATCGGTCCGTCTCGGTGAGTGGGGGAGAAGCAGGGTGTGTCTGATCTGCAGACTTCCTGGAGGCCTGGGCCATGCCAGGTCCAGCCTCCTTAAGGACTCCTGAGCTGTTCCTGTGGGCAGCACCTGCTGCTGTCTCCAGAGGATCCCAGGCCCATGACACAGCAGCCTTCTGGCTGGTGGGCAACCCAGGACTCACCGCATTCTGCAGCCCCTGGCTCTTCTTGGCATGCTCCAACTGGGAGCTGTCAGCCACACTAGTGAACTTCAACTCGTCCACCCTCTGCCGGTAGTTTTTCTGTTTCCAAAGAAAAGGTACACCATAGTGTTAGGAGTTGCCCCCTTCCACCATATACACATACATATGCACATACACTTTTGTGCTTTTTACAGCTCAAGCATTTCCTTGTGGGGTGGGTGTTCCTGCAGGTCCTAAAATAGAACCTCACACCCTGCTCTAGTGAGATTGTCTTCTCTCTCTCTCTCTCTCTCTCTCTCTCTCTCTCTCTCTCTCTCTCTCTGTGTGTGTGTGTGTGTGTGTGTGTGTGTAACATGTGAACATATGAATGAGTGCATGTTTATGAAGAGGCCAGAGTTCAGTCTTGGGTGTCTTCCCTGGTCACTCTCCACCTGGCTTTGTGAGACAGAGTCTCTCACTGAACCTGGAGCTTGTCTCTGCTACACTCCTGTAAGCCTCCTCATGCCTCCGCTTTCCCATAAGCCAGTGGGAACATCAGTGCTTCTCAGCAGACTCTGCATTCCACTGTACCCACTGGGCAGTTTCCACCCTACAGACCCAAGGTCTGACATTAGAGGTGAAGTGGAAGGGACTTGGATTCAAGGTTGTTTCAAATCTCACCTCCACTTTTTTCCAGTCCCCTGACTGGGCATGTCACTAAACAGACCCAAATCCCTCTTCCTCCAGTTGCGCAAGGCTAACAGTAATGAAGGAAGCTTCGTCACCCTGAGGCGCAGCAGGGAATGCTTTAACACCATTCTTTCCGTGTGATTCAAGGTCGTGGCAAGTTTGCTATCACTGCTGCCCGTGGGGGTTCCCATGACTATCCAAGGAGCTAAAGAAAGGAGCACCAAAGCCACAGGTGGAAGGTCAGAGGACATAGGTCACTGTTTCTCTGAGGTCTACTTTCATTGTGTCCTTACCTCACAGCCACTAACTAATTGGAAAATTTTCAAGTGTGCTAATTCTGTCTCCCCTTGGGGACATCTCATCTTTTGTGAAGATTACTTCCTCTGGCTTTTCCCATTGGAGTTGCCAAGATGGATGGGAAAAGTCGCTTCTGTGGATGGCTTGTTGAAGCAATAGGGTAGGGAGCTCACAAGCTGGTGCCACCAAGCTTCTACTCCCTCAGCAGAAGCAGTATCTTACCGACTGAGGGCCAGACAGTGACAGGAATACTGGAGACTTCAAGTTTCCTTCTTTTAAATGGAAAACACAGACAAAAGAGAAAGCTCACTGCAAGCCTCAGACTCCAGTTCAGAAGGAATCACACAGTTCCCCAACATAGGCAAGATGCTTAATCTTGATTTTTCAACCTGTTAGGATGTAGAATCAACCTAGGAGGCATAGCCTCTGGGTGTGGCCATGAGCATCTTCCAGATGGGTTCAGCGGGAGTGGGAAGACATGCCCTGAGTATGGAGGCACCATCCCATGGACTAAGGATCCAGATAGAATAGAAAAAAGAACTGAGTATCGACACCTTGCTTCCTGACTATGGTGCCATGAGACCAGCTGCCTCCTGCTCTGCCACCATGCCTTCCCCATCCTGATGGACTGGACCTCAAACGCTAGGCTAAAATAAACCCTTCTTGCTTTAAAAAAAAAAAAAATCTAGAGACAATGTCCCAAAGCAACTGCTGGCTTTCCTCCCTAGTTCCTGTATTGGGTGGAAAAGCTCATTTACTATGTAACTGAGGGAAGTCACATGACCCTCTGTGGCTGGAAATTCCCAGTCGCCACAGCGCAGAGACCAGTCAAATCCTGAGTCCTTACTTTAGAGCTAAGAGCTCATTCTACTGTATTCTAGCACACCGAAAATCACTAGAAGAGAAACCCCTCAAAGAGCACTAAAAAGCTGTAGCCAACACAGGAAGTGAGGTGGACACCCACATCTCTGATGCTGTAAAGACAACTGACTAGACCCTTCCCCAACTGTACCCTGATCCAAGATCTACCTGGATCTCAGTAGATCTCACAGAAGGGAGTGCTGAGAGCCTTGGGGTGATACTCTATCTCTATTGCTTCCATTACTGACATAGTTTAAAACCAAATGACAGTAAGGTAGAGTTCCAGGACAGTCAGGGCTACACAGAGAAACCCTGTCTCGAAAACAAAAAAACAACAACAACAAAAAAAAGAAAGAAAGAAAGAAAGAAAGAAAGAAAAGAAAAGAAAAGAAAAGAAAAGAAAAGAAAAGAAAAGAAAAGAAAAGAAAAGAAAAATGAGAATAAATTATAAAGTATGTGTTTGGGGATGTGTACTGTCAAGGAGTCACTGAGTCTCATGCCAAGTACTAAGTACTGAGCACTGAGTACTGAGTAGCTCTGCTCCTGAGTGGAACTGTGACTTAAGTCTGCTTTTTCTGTGTATAAGATGGAGCACAGCAGGATAACCTCAGGATCTGCGCCTAGGACCGCAGTGACCAATACACTGCACTGTGAATCAATACACTCAGAGGGATCCGCCAACTACACCAGCGACTGCATTATTATCTGTCTATAAATGTTGGCTATTTTATCTCTTTGCAATGTGCAGACACAGCCTCCCTGTCCCAGAAGCAAGAATCCCCCTGAAGATCCCAAAGTTCCTGACGGCCCCCCTTCCACATGAGATATCCTTCCAGAATCTCTCTCTGCTCCCTGCCAAAGCAGTTCCCCAAGATGTAAACAGATGCACAGGGTTAGGCCATGGGGCCCGGAAGTATCCCAGCTCACTCAGCCTTCTCATTCTTCCATGAGAAAAGGCTCCACAATATTTAGTGACCCCACCCAAGTTTCCAGAGTGTGGCAACACTTACTCCAAGCGCCAGACTGTGACTCAAGTGGTCTTGGTGTAAGGAAGACAAATGTTCTTGGTGTAACCAAGACACAGGTTGGTTACTTGGGATGGGAAGGCGTTCAGATTTCAGAGGATCTTTCTCCCGTTGGTTGGTTTGGGGTGTGTATTTGTACATAATGACATATTTTGGGGATGAGACCCTGATTTAAATTCATTAACAAGCTATAACCTTAAGGTTATTGTATGTGATGTTTCCAATAACTTAGTACCTAATACAAAATGCCATGCTATGAATTGTGATGTCCTGTTCAAACTGTCGGAGATTTCAAAGTATCTTGAATGTTTTTCGGTTTTCGATTGCTCTATTGCTACAATCTTTCTGCACTAAATGATTCTCTGGATAAGGCTACTCCTTTCCAGGTGGTGGTGGCGCATGCCTTTAATCCCAGCACTTGGGAGGCAGAGGCAGGTGGGTCCCTGAGTTCAAGGCCAGCCTGGCCAAAGAGGGAGTTCCAGGACAGCCAGGGCTAGGCAAAGAAACCTGTCTCTAAAAACCACTCCTTTAAAAAGACTGGCGAGATGGCTCAGCGGCTGAGAGCACTGACTGCTCTTCCACAGGTCCTGAGTTCAACTTCCAGCTACCACACGGTGGCTCACAGCCATCTATAAGGGGATCTGATGCCCTCTTCTGCTCTGTGGATGTATATGCAGCAGAGCACTCATAGATTAAGTAAATTAAAAAAAAAAAAAAAAAAAAAAGACTACTTCTTAAAATAAATTGGTAATCTTAAAAGCACCTCCCCGGAGCTGGGCACGGTATCACAGTCCTGTAATTCTAGCACTCAGAAAACACAAGAAGAGGATGTGGTGTCCAGGGTCTGCTTGGGCTACACGGGCAGATCTAGTTTCAGGGGGCCGTGAGTTGGTTCTGGAGACTTTACAGTTACAGACATGAAGATGTCTCGCCCTTTGGCTTGAATTCAGAATAAAATCCTGCAGGTGGGGGAGGGCACTAGAGGGAGCTCCTTGACTCAGGAGCCCAGGGGACAGACACTCAGGTTACCTCGCTGACGAGCTGTCCAGCCTTCTTCGCCTGTTCCAGGTTGAGACTCCCCTCTGTCAGCCACCCGACTCCCCTCATCCATGCCAGGTCAGCTTTGTACCGCAGCTGCAGGAGAAATGTCACCAAGCTCTAATCTGACACACACAGACAGACATAACCAAGTTCATGGGGAAATCCAAAATGTCTTCCCAGAAAGCCACTCCCCATTCATCCTCAGCCACTCTTCCTTAGGGAGGGACAGCCACTGGGTGCTCCCTGCGATGGAGATAACACACTCCACCTTCGTGTTGAAGCACTTTGGCCTTGCCAAAAGTGGTCTTTCATACCATTGCCCAATATTTCCAAGATGTTTCTCCTTGGCTCTTGTTTCCGGCCCATCTTGACTTTCACACTGGCTCCAAGCCCCACCCCACCCTGAGTCTCCACTGTCTTGGCTCCTTGTTTTACTACACCTGTCTTTCCTGGACCTGTTATAGCTATAGCTCTTCTCTGAGTTATACAACGGACTCGCACACAGGTTCAAATCACTCTGAGAGCTCATCTGATGGCAAGGTGCTGGGCCGAGCCGGCAAGTGGTGACCACTCACCTCGCTCTGCAGTCCATAGGCTTTCTTGGCCCACTGAGTTTTCATATCTTCAGGCAGCACTGTATAGTCATGCAGTTTCTTTCTGTAGTCGAGGTCACTGGCGAGAGCTTGGGCCTTCTTAGCGTGCCTGAGGTTCACCATGTCCATGGGCAGGTGAAAGTGTGTTTTACTCTCCTCAAACCCTTTCTTATATTCAACCTTGAATGCAACAAAACAGAGCTCATTGGTTAAAGGCTGTTCTTGCAGGAGTTAAGAGAGAGTCGGGGAGAGACTCTTGGGCGTCTGGAAAATTTAAGCACTCTGGGTGAAGCCACCTATCTGCTGCAAATGTGGCCCCAAGTCAGTGTTACCACAGTCATACTGGTCGTGTTCCCTACCTGCTTGTCATCTAAGGCCATCTCTTACCGAACTTCACCCCTGTGCATGGCTGTTGCAGGAGAGATCACCACCTATGCTTTCTGCAGAGGCGTTCCAAAACAAAACAAAGTGTGGGCTATAGAGTCGAAGAAGCCTAACTTCAAACCAGCTCATTCCCGCTGTCCCTTAAACGCAACTCACATTGCTCGCATGGTCAGGCGGCCTCTGGAAATCTACATCACCTCCCTTAGGGCTCATTTTCTTTAAGGAAGCGGTTGTGGCCAGTCTTACTACAGTCACAGAAATGTGCTTAGGATAGGGAGTGTTACATGCAAACAGCACACGCTAACGATGAGAGTACAAGGATGATGGTGATGGTGGTGAGGAGGATGGATGTCAATGGTGGTTTCCATGGAGGCGGTGATGATGACTGATGGTGTGAGGATGGTGGTTATGACATTAGTTACAGCTGGGGCACTGGTGATGACACTGGTTATAACGTCATAAGGTGAGGAGGGACAGTGCCCAGCAGTATGAGGGGCGAGGTGCCAGGTACTGAGAGATCTGGGCTCTAACTCTACTCTCCTACTGCTATCATTGACAACCATATGGCTTTGGATCACAGATACTCAATATAACAATTTGTTGTCCGTTTAAATCAAAGCCCAACTCCGATTCTTACTGTGTCTTTATGCTTCATGACCATGCATTTCCCAAGATGTGTTCTATGGTGTGTCTAAATGCATGACTTCAGTGCCAGCTCCCTTACGCCGCTCAAGCCATGGTCTCGTAAAGGCCGGCCAGGTAAATCTGCTCAGCCGCTCAGCAGAGTTGCGTGGCTTCATTGCATGGCTTGGGAAGGCTGGTGTAGGGACTCAGTGCTCATGTGTCCATCCTGTATGCTTTGCATTGGGTGAAAGATTTGACTGGAAACCATAGGCGTCCCTTCCAGTAGAGCTCTCCTTGCCCAAAAGCTCCACCACCAACCTACCATGATCTGTCCTAGTCGACAAGTGTCAATCTCCAGACATTCCAGTTATTTACAACTAATGACAATCAAGTTGGCTGGAGCTAGGGATACCTCATTAGCCTGGCAAATGTTTTGAACACTATGCTGTGACCACCCAGGTCATCATCACAAAAAACCTACAAGCTTACAACTCAGCTCCCTGCTATGATTTAGATGTGATTTGTCCATGCTGAAAGTTATGTTGAGGTTTAGTTCCTCAACAGTAGGTGATGGTGATGGTGGTGGTAGTGGTGGTATTACCAAGTCAAACTGTTTTGGAGGGTAGAGCCCTCACGAACACATCATTGCTTACCTGTCCTGGGGCTGCATTCATCATCATGAAAACACGTCGTTATTAACATAAAGCAAAGCTGCCTATGTTCTCTCATTTACATACACTAGCTCCCCTCTACACCTTTTTTTTTTTTTTTTATCCCAAGCAACACGGGGCCAACACAAGGATGTTGCAGCTGCACATCCTCGGACCCTGGTGCCTCCAGAATTATACCACAAAACAGCTCTTCCTCAAGCGCCATCTCTAGGATTCTGGTTTAGCAGCAGAAAGATGGACTAAGACACTCTCACATTTGAGCTTAGCTCTGCGAGCGGGGAACTCGTGAACTGCTCATTCTCATAGATCCAGAGTCTCTTGCAGTATTTTACCCAGGGCACTGCGTGGCAAATATCTGTGGGGCATAAATAGATGTACTCAAGCACCTGTGTACCTTGATCAGCAGATGCTGTCATCCTCGGGACCATACACCTCACATACTTTTAAAGAACACTGTGCTTTGGCAAAATAAAGAAAGCGAACAAGTTCCTCATCTATAAGCCAAGAGAGAAAAGCCTTGCAGGTGGAAGTCGGCAGAAAGGCAAGCTTGCCCAGGAGGAACTTTTAAACACAACTATCAGTTAGGAGCTGGGGCGGGAGGAAATTTACCTCGCTGCTCATCTTGGCCACCTGCAGAGAATGCAGAAGCTTAGAGTCTGTGGCTCCCAGGGCTCTGCCCTTCGTTTTCTCATATTCTTCTTTGTATTTAACCTTGAGAAGAAGAAGACAGTCTAGCGTGAGCAAGAGAGAAACTGCCCTAGAAGGGACTCTGACTGTAATGAACACAAAGAGAACAATTCTTGCTGTGGGGTGGGGGGGAGTACCCCCTCCATCTTTCTCAAACCCAGAAGAAGATTAAAGTGTTGCGATGTTTACAATGTTAACAGTCATTATTTCTCCAGCAGGTGGCTGGCATCACGTTGCAACTGTTCCTTATCCCTTACACAATTCTGAGTTAACGAGAAGAACCTACGCTGCTAGCAAGCTCCCCCGAGGCTTTGGCAGCCAACAGAGACATGGCGTCCAGCTTCATCTCAAAGCCTTTCCCCTTTGTCTTCTGCCAGCCTTCTTTGTACTTCACCTGACAAACAAACACAAACACAGGTGAGTGGGCCCTGCTACCCACCAGTCTGCCAAAGTTGAGAGGATTTTTTTCTTTAAAGCAAACTTGGTTTCTTCTATTGTTAGCAGGCAGGAGAGTCTTGGCTATTATTGTCAAGACTGTAACAGTAACCACTGATCCTTAGGGCCACCCATGGGACAGGACAAAGAACCCTCATTGCCTGGTCATGTGACTTTGGGTAATTACCTCTCTGAGCTGTGGCTGACCATTTACAAAATGCATATTATAATTCTCCGGGCTGCTGGAAATGTAAGTTGGGCGTGGAGCTTGAAGGCAAATCCTAAGCTGTGTGGTACAGCCAAGAAGCGAGGGTTTGATGCTACCTGCAACAGCCACTGTGTGTGGTCCCTTTCTAACTGCACTGTAGACACTAACTACAAATCTTCACACAAGCCCAGGCTCAGCAAGGTGTTTACTAGGGTCGTACAGCTCCAACAAGTCCAGCATGACTTCTGGGTCGGGGTCTGTCTCATATCAAAACCCACAGCAACAAACACTGGGAGGTATGTTAATGTCACACTGTGCCAAATAACATGTCAGATTTATGTCATCACATCCTCCACCTCAACACAGAGTAGTCTTGTACAAAACAATTTGTCCTTATTTTTCGTTTTCCTTCCCCATAACTCCCACCTTGGCTGGTGGCCTAGTCGCAGGCCGTCCTGTGACTGACTCCTTTTGTTTTTGTTGATCGGATCAAGATTACTCTTGAAACTTTAAAAAAAAAAAATCTCTTCTCACAAAGTCACCAGTCAGTCGCCAGGATGATGATAGTGGTGGTGACAAGGCTGCATGCTCACATACCACGCATGTGACTTCATATTCACATATCATGTACCCAGGGAGGTGTGTCAAAATTCTAAATCCCACTGTGTGGAATGCCCTGGAAGAGTCTTCCCTGGGAGGCCCTGCTTGTTTAAGCGTTCCTTTCCACGTTCACGACAAGCCCTCCCCAGCTTGCTCTCACCTCGCTGAACAGTTCTGCATTGGTCTTGGCCTTCAGCAGCTGAGGGGCGTCCTGGGGCAATGTGTAGTTCAGCTTGTTTCTCTCGTAGTCAGCTCTGTAATTCACCTGTTGAGTTTAAAATAGGTCTGTAAGGTTTATGTGTGACAAATGGGAGAACCCCGGGGAGACTATTCCTGTTCCCACCTCCCTCTGATTCCTGTTGCAGAGATGGGGGGGGGTCCCTGGGAAAGGCCCTTTACAAGAAACTTGGGGCAGGGGGAGTTTTAAGTTAATAGATTGAAGATGTCAAATGAAAAATGAAACAGCTCACGGGCACACCCAAGTTTGTGAGTTTGCAAGATGCCTTTAAGCTGCTGTGGCACTGAATGCTTTGCTATCTGTAAGCTAGACACTTGCCAGGAGTCAAAAATCAGTATTATCAGAAGTGATATTGATTATGTACAGTTATAAAAGGCACATCTTGAACCACATGTGCACAAAAGAGCTAAACACACGGGTAAGATGGCAGTGTCATTTGTGAGGACTGTTGCTCAAAACTTAACCCTGGGCCATGGGCATTGCCGAGAGTTGCAGAGTTGGAATTATTGCTAGTTTTTTGGTGTGCTGTATCAAAATTGTAAAAACATATTTCATTCTTGTTTACTTTTTAGAGATTCATACTAAGATATTTACAGATGAAGCTAGGTAGCATCTTGGATTTTCTTCACAATAAGAGAGAAGGGGGAGGTCAGAGGGCAAGCACATGTGCCAGGGTGGGCTGTGAGCTGATAGTTATTGAAGCCAGTACCCGGGCTTCAATATGCTCTGCTTCTGTATACGCTGACATCCTCCACAATAAAACGTTTGAAAGGAAGGGCATCATTTCTCCGCTGTAACCACATCCCAGCATTAGTAAAAGTAAACTCCTCAGGGGTTGGCTGTCCGGAGACCTCACATTGCAAAATTCCCAGCTGGGCAGAGGCATGCTACATACATGGCTCAGCTGCTGGGCATTGATCTTAGCTTGAACAATCTGTGGTGTGTTTGTCACCGAGCTGAACTTCAGTCTGTCAATGCTCTGCCTGTAGTTGACCTGGGCAAAAACAGGCATGGGAAATGTCATTCACCATCATCTCTGGGATGTGCGTGGCTCCCTTACTCGGCTGTAGTGACTCTCGGAGAATTAGGAAAAGAAGAGAGACTCCTAACTGGATACCAAGGGACACGCCGAGCCCACAGAGACTGAAAAGTGTTCCGTCCGTGGAAGGTTGAATAACATGGACAAGCAACAAACACATAGCAGAGACCAGCTCGAACCGCGTTGGATGCAGGAAACGCACCATCTTCACATTGCCAACCACAGCAGTTCCCTGCCTTCCCCACCCACAGAGAGAGAAGGAAAGTCGCCTGCTAAGTGCATGCAGGCAAGGACAGGGTAGCCATGGGAACTGTAGAGACTTTGCTAATAGCACTTGGAATCCAGAACAGCATTTGAGAACGTACACAAAAACCTCTGTCCCAGGAATGCCATCTCGAGGCTCGCTGCCAGTGAAAATGGACATAGGGTCATTTTATAAAACCACCAGGAGGCTGGAGAGATGGTTCAGTGGTAAAAGCATGCACAGGCCTTGCAGAGGAGCAGAGTTTAGTCTCCAACACCCTCGTCAAGTGTTTCACAAACGGCAGTCAACTCCGGCTCTGGAGCATCCGATGCCCCTGGCCCCCGGGGGCATCTGATACCTGTGACCTCTGGGAGCATCCGACACCTCTGGCCTCCCTAGATACCGGCACATGCCCACATTCAGGCACATACACACAGTTAAAAATGAGATGCATCTTGACAAAAATTCAAGATGTATGTGTAGATGCATATGTAATGCAATTTTCTGTATGTCTAACACTAGATATTTGGGACTGCTAGATTTCATTCTTGAACCCGCAGATTATTTTTGAAGGAGTAAAGTGCCTTTAGCCATTTGTACACAAAGACACTTTCATCCAGCCCGCATATTTCCCATACATGCACCTGACCATGATTCAGAGTGGAAGGAAGGGAACCTGAAAAAAAAGACATCAAGGCCTAGGTTTGTGGCCTGCGGGTACGCAGCATGAGAGGCAACAGAGCTGAGCTGAGAAGAAGCCCCCCATCTTACTCAGGACAGCTGAAAGTGAAGTGGTGATGCCCTGGCCGGACAGCATGCCACGGCTGGCCAAAGGCCCCTTCACAAATTCACTTTCCTACAGCACAAGGAAAAGAGTAAGAGGGAAACTCATCCCTGCTCTTCCTTTCAACCGATCTGGCCTCCACCTCGTGTTCATCCATCCGCTCCTTCAACAGACATGGAGTCTGTGCAGAACAAGCAAAATTAGGCATAGCCCCGCCCACATGCTGATAGCAGCAGCTCCCTACCGAGTGCCTCCCTAAGTCCAGTGAACCCATTCTGGGTGCCAGAGCTTGTCACTTCAGTCTTACTCTCCACCTCCCTCTCCGCTGGGGCTGCTCACATGGCGGCCTCACGAGTCAGCACAAGGTGGCTCTGCTTCCCAGCTGTGACCAAGAAGCTATAAATCCACATGCTTGTATAAACCTCTGCCATTTTCTGAGCCAATGCGGGCGTTCATTTGCTCAGTTTAGTTGCCCGTGACGGGTACGTGTTTTAAAGCATCTTTACGGGTAATGTGTACACATGTCGTTGACAAGTTTAAAAACAGATCTATAAAATCCTGGTTTGAGCAAGCCTTAATGTGACCGTTTCTGGCAGGATTTCTCAGTCTTTAAATTTTTTTCCACAGCATTTGTCACTTCTAAAGACACAATTCCAAGACAGAGGACTTTCTAAATTTGGTTTTAAACATCTCCTTTTACAGAGTGTTTCACTGATCATTTTTTTGCTACCTGACCATTTCCTGTGTGTGTATAATGTGTTCCGATCCCTCTCTCCACATACCCTCCCGCATCTCCCTCCCACACCCATCAGTCCTTCATCCCCATCCTCACCCTTTCCCAAATTCATGACCTTGGCTTTTAGTTTACAACCTACTTAGTTTAACCAGGATCACCTGGACGCACCAGTTGGCACTATCCCTTGGCTCCTGTGTGGTCTTTAGTGGATACAGGATCGTCCCGAATCTATCACACAAGTAGTGCAACAGAGAGAGAGACAGACCGCCCCAAACCACCTTCCCTCCTGCATGACTTTTGCTAGGCCTATTCTTATGCAACTCCATGATGGGATTTAAGGGAATCCATTCCTGTAAACAGGGTCAAAACTTCACAGTGAAGTCTTGAGATCCTAGGCCCCGGGGTGAAGACTGAATGCCTTTATCTAAATCAACGTAATATCAGGCTGACTTCTAAATATGTATGCTTATACCCACAGATAGTGCAGTTCTCTGCTCAATCAGAGGAGCTTCTCTCCCCAGCGAAGGGTGCTAAGCTCAGGGAGATGTGAATGCATGAGATGCTCAGAGATGGGTATGTGCTCACTGTAAATGAGACATGCATACCATCCCCCTACCCACCCACCCCCCACCCCCGCCTCCCAGGGCTCAGGAGCGCTGCAAAAAAGGGAGCCAAATGAACACAGATGCCAGAAGACAGACAGGAAGACAGGCTGCAACTGATATCTTCCGGGCAAGACCACAGCCGTTTGTGGTTCCGTGCCAACCACAAACTCTCAGCACAGGCCTGCTCTATGTCCACTGACATTTTAAGAACTAGCAAGTAAGTCTGTATTTTAAAAAGCCTCCGCCAGGTATGGGGTGCCAGCACATTCATAGGCTCACTTCTGAAATAAACTTGAGGCCACCTTGGGTGTGCTGGCTTCTAGCTTATTCATGCCTGGTCTTCCCTCCACTCAATATTCAGTAATAGCAGTTCTGACCAACACAGGGCACTTGCTGTGCACATCTCGTGGCTCCAAGGGCTCCTCCACACATCCTAACTCATTTACCTCCCCAGCCATCCTGCAGTAACCCCTACCTTGAAATATGGAAAGGGAAGTGCAGAGAACTAACGGAAGCAGCTCAGCTAGTGAGGGGTGAGAGCTGCAACCCACATCCCAGACCAACTGGAGAGCGGTCCTCAGGCTGTGCCCTTGTGTCTGTGCTCTGTAAACCCAGTTTACCCGGAGTGCTTGAGACAATTACTTACAGACAGACAGGATCCACTACAGAGAACTCTCTGACTTGTATATTGAGATCAGGAGATCTATCCCATGAGCAAACATATGACAGATAAATGTGTCTTTAAAACAGCACATATGGACACTCCGAACCTTCAGGCACAGAGCTGACTGCTCTGTTAGGTTTGGAGACCATCACGTTGCTGCTTTTTCATTAATAATTCAAGGAGGAAAAAAAAAAAAACTGTGTACATCCGGAGTATATAGGGAAAACTGGAGATATAAAGTCATTTCAATGTCAACTGCTAATGAGATTAGAGTGTTTCGACTGTCTAATGCATTAATTCAGAGGGAAAATTATCAACTCATAATAGAGTCTGATTAGGATTCAGAACTAGGCATGATAAAATGTCACAAAAACTGTCTTTTTAAAATAGCACATTCCTTCCTGATAGTTCTGCACTAAATATGTCATACTGGGCACAATTACTTTTCTCTGCAGGACATAATTAACAGCTTCCATGATTAATTTCACAAATGTTTGGCCACCACTTCAATCTACATTCTGAAAGCTTCTATGCTAAAGATAGAGTCCCATTTTAGTTCTATTAGTATTTATAAAAAGCCATCTACAGGAATGCCCTCTAATTAAGGATCTATGCTATATTTAATTTTCATGGCTATTTTACCACCTTTAAGGCTACTAGATGGCAAGACCACAAACTCTCTTGAGAAAGGAATGGTTTTCCCACTTCCTGAGTGTTAATAATCTACATTAGGACTAATTTGCTCAAACACACACCAGAGCCAAGACAGTAAGAGAAAGGAAGGAAATAGGCACTTGTAGATCAGCCCTGACTCAGTCCCGGCCAATATCTGCTACATAAGACATAGAAGCCCTGTTGATTTTTATTTTACTTCTGCACAGGCCCAAGCACACAAGTAACTAGCCTGGGAATGGCTCATATGCTGCCAGCTTGGACGCTCTCTCTAAACCCAATGTCGATTGCAGTCCAGGTTAATCCTAAACTAGCTACAATGTTGCAGACATTGACGGAGAGTCCTACAGACATACCTGTAGGAGAGAAGGATGTTGCAATGGAAATACAAAGCTGTATCAATCTATCTCATTTTGCTTGTGGTAATTACTAGGCTTGGTCTCTAGAGCCTGATTGTAAGCACACAACTCACGACTTTACTTTTAATTGCTACATAGCTTATGAAGTATTTGGGACCAAAAATAAAGATGTTTTGGTTTCATTGGGATACAAGAGAGTCAACTAAACAAAACTCCTTGGGAAAGAGAAGCACAAAGCTTGGTCTCTTCTGTCCTGTGGGTTCTCAACGCCTGCTTCATTCATTCACTTTTGCAAAGCCCTGTTCACGCACAAAGCTGTCATTACCAGCTCTTACTCCTCCGTGGTCTAGACACTGTTTCAGATCCAGCACAACCAATCTCACCATGTCTACTCTCCCCCAAAAAGAGGGAGGGCAGTGAAGTCCTGTCTAGCAGCAAGAAACCCCAGCTGGTCACTGGTGGTGTGCTGAGCCCATGGGAGCTGGAGGAAAGCACCTTGGGCAGTCAGTGAGAACAGGCAGAATAACCTAATCTATTAAGTAATTAGTAGACTAGAGATTGCCTTCTCTGGCTAACTATGAGGTCAGCTCATTTTTAAGCAAGTGAATTATTTTATCTTTTTCTTCATGCTTTTTTCTGTATTTTAAAAGTTTAATACTAAACACACAATACAATTATTGCATACCAAAATAATAATTTTAATCAATTGTATTATTTTGTTTGGGATGCCTATAAATACTCTCACTCCTGTAATAAGTAAGGAATCTAGCTACTCATCTGTCTGTCTGTCTGCCTGCCTGTCTATCTATCTATGTTTGTCAACATGCCCCCTGAGAAAAAGCTATAGCTAACATTACCATTGGCTCTTAATTTATACCTACTTTTTCTTTAACATACTAAGTTCTAATTTTTTAAAGGTCATTATTGCTGTGGAAAAATTATTGTAAACGTGTCCAGCTCTCCAAATTCTGAGAGGAGAATTTGAACTTTAGGATATTTTCAAGACAAGAGCAGAATCACCCAAATTTTACATAGAAAGTAAGTTTCTAGTCATGCATGCATGGACGTCCCAGAGGAGGGATGGGCCCCATTCCTAGCCCCTTTGATCTCCTATATATTGATGAGATTTTCCTTCCCATCTTTCTGCCTAAGCCTTCCTCCACAGCAAGTCATAGAGTGAAGGGTGGTGGGGACTCACATCCTTCAGGGGAACCAGCTTCATTGTCGTTTGGTAGAATGGAGTGACAGTGGCAGGGTAGTTGTAATCCACAACATCATGTTTATAATCAGCCTTGTAGGCAACCTGAAACCCAAAGAAAAGAGGGATCAGTCCCACTTCCCCCTAACCCGTTTTTGAATGTTATAAATATTTCTAATAATTAGAAACAAAATTAATTTGCTTTCATCACCTCTAAAGAAAACCACATGGCATTCACACTTTTGCCTTTAACAAATTCGAATTACTCTTAATTAGTTCAAATTTAGGCAACTTCCATCTGTAGTACATTTGTTTTATCTTTCTTTTTAAAGGCTCTCATGTTTGTTTTAAACGCACAGTTACGCACAGTTATACAATGGTAGTGTTTCTGGGAAAACTTAAAGACCATGAAAACTTAAACACTTCAGAGCAGTTTAGTTATTGCTCTAACATCAGTCAACATCAGTACCCTTGGGCAGAGGAATGTGAAATAGGTCTTCTATAAGTACTCATTACCTCCAAGGTTTAAAATGCAGTCTTTTCTTATCTGTGAGCTAGTCTCCATGCCAACCCCATTACCCTATTGCATGGCCACAGCATGTCTTCAATGAAAAACAAAGTCCCCCCTAAGTAACTACCTCTCCTTCACAAGAGCTTTGAAATCCCACAGTATTTCCAATAGGAATCACACTGGTCCATTTTACTGTATCATTCAGAAGTGGTGCGTTATATTACACTGAATCAATGATAACAGATCCTTCTAGCCAAAGCACACTAACTGGCTCTGGCTGGGCCCCTGGAAGTTTTAAAGACTCATAATTCTTTACATTCGTCAACATTTAAAGATCTGCGGGGGCCTATTTTTACAAATAGAAACACCCACATTTAAAAAAAAAAAAAAAAGGCTTTAAAAGAAATTGGCCAAAGGAATCGCACCCCAACCAGCTGATTCCCACTTTCCCTTAAACACAACTCACATTGCTAGCCAGGCTGCCAACTTTGAGAGCGTGGAGCATGCGTCTGTCCATGCCGACTCCATCATAGTGGCCTCTCAGCTGGGTCTGATAATTTTCTTTATATTTATTCTATGAGGAAACAAACTTTTCATGAAAATTTCCCAACTAGATGAAGGTAAACGGTCTTAATGGTCTAAGTCTAAATATAAGCAGGATTGCACTATTGGAAAAAAAAAAAAACCTTGTTTTTAAACAACTTAAATTTCCAAAAAGCACAAGAACTTGAGGAATGACAGGCAGACAAGCACACAGAAGTACATGTCATGGGGAACACCAAAGCAGACTGTTTTGGGGAGTATCATGGCAGACTGTCCTGGGGAGCACCAAGGCAGACTGTCCTGGGGAACACCAAGTCCATCTGTCGTGGGGAACATCTAGGCAGATGGCATGTGTTTTGTTTTTTTATTTTTATTTTTATTTTTAGATGTTTACTTTTAAATTTACCATACTTTTCCGGTATGGAAACTCACTGCAAGAGTATGGAGCTGGCAATGGACAACCATTGCAAGCTCTGGTTGTGTGGTCCTGATCCACACGTCAAGTCATTACAAGTTATTGCTTCTTTGTCTAAATGCAGTCATCCCTCTACATCCATTAGGAGCTACACACGTGGACTCAAGCAGACACGTGAAAACATATGACAAGACGATTGTATCTGTAGGAAACATGTGGAGGCTTTTCTCTCACTGATTCTCCATTAATAGCTCAGCATTACCATTTAGGTAATACTATTGATGCATCAGTTATCATAAATAATCTGGAGAGACCTGAAGTCTATGTGAAGGCTAGGCTCCATCGCTACACCATTTTTATATAAGAGACTTGGCATCCGAGGAGGATTGCAGTACCTACCAAGAGGTCTTGAACCAATCCCCAGTGGATATTATACACGAGGAATGGAATTTGATCAAATTTTATGATGTAAAAATTGATCACTATGGCAACCAATAGAAAAATGAGTCCTGCCCTAAACGTTGCTCATCAAAGAAAAGGAAAATCAAAATGGGGATGTATATATCTTCAAATCTTCTCTGAGAACACCTAAATTTGTAAATGATACTCTAGCATACATCTGGTCATAGGTAAAGTGGGGAAATCTTATCTGGCTCTTCAGCCTTCTCTGTTAAGTGAGATCATACATTAACTCAGAAGCACAAAGTCACGGTGAGAAGAGACGCTGCATGCTCCATCAGTCTCCCAGACTAGCATTCAGCACCAGGAACAGCTGCTGAGCCACACAGGATCCACAAACACAGTTCCGCCTTGAGAGCTCAGTCACATACGGGCAAGCAGGGAAACACTGGGGCGTGACATCATCTGATAATAAACAGACTAATCCCAGCAGGCACTCCTAACCAAACTCAATGTACCATGCACCCGAGAGGCCATGCTTCTCTGAGACACGGGGATCTAGTCACAAAGCTCATCCCTCAGGAGATGCAGATGCTCAACCCACAAAGCATGCTGATGCAGTGACTCACATCACTGGTGAATTTTGAGATCTTGCTCACATTCCTGAACTGGGGTGTCTCACAGTAGTTGATACTGTGACCTTTACTATTCTCCAGGCCCTTCTTGTACTCCACCTTGGAAGGCCAAACACCGGGTGCTTAACAGGACCACCCCTGAAGCCATTCTCCAAAACATCCCCAAGGTTTGATTGGGATTTTTTTTTAACAAAACTTTTAACTCAAGACTTAAAGTAGGGCAGAGAATACTGGAAGCATATGCTGCTTTCCTTTATAAAAATAAATAACAAAGCAAGTTATTTCACCCTGAAAATGACAAATACACAGTCCTTCTCAATGACAGGTACTCTAGTGCTTCATACAGATCAAGAACTGTAAAACAGGGGTTAGGGTCTAACTCAGGACAGAGTCTCCCCATATGAGGCTCTGTGTTTTCCCTACAGCTTCAATTAATAACAATAATAATGGTGGCAAAAAAAAAAACCCTTAGAAATGGCATGGGTACTCTTGGGGTAAAATATCTTGGCTGTTTATGTGACATCTAGACTTCTAGCCATGCCCCGTTTCTCCTGGGAGCCCGCTACATAGACAAGTCCACCTAAGAAACTCCTCCCACTGTAGACTCACGTGCGTGTCTCTCTGTGAACACGTCAAGAAATCTTAACAGAAACACTTTACAAAGCAATATCATAAAGGAGCCCACTCCAAGGCAGGCCATCTTTAATTCAAGATGAGCTGGTATTTGAGTTCTCTGGGTGCCTGGGAGCGGGATGTGAGGCTGTTATCATGTAATTGCAGAAAACAGCTAATGGTGAGTACCATTAGGAGAGACAGAGCTGGCTCATCTCACTGGGTAATCATAAGGGCAAAATGAAATAGAAAGCACCCTTGGGATGGCTCATCAGAGGAAATACAATGCAAATTGTTTTAGTCCTTGATCAAACAGCACAGGAGAGCTGTGCCTTTTTAAGGTATGCAAGGCTCACTTTAATGCTGACAATATGATATATAGTTAAAAGTGTAACACCATGTATGCGTCTGAGCCTTAACTCTGGAGCTACATCCTTATTTTAAAGTGGGGGCTGGAAAGATGTCTTGGGGTTAAGAGGCCACTGCTCTTGCAGAGGGCCTGGGTTCAGTTCCCAGCACCCACAAGGAGGATCTCCAGTTCCAGGGCATCCGATGCTTCTTCTGATCTCTGGGCAGGCACATGGTGCAAAAGCATACACTCAGGCACACGCACATCCACATAAAATATATTAAAGGGCTTAGCATTTCAATTGTGTGTGTGTGGAGGGCAGAGGTCAGTATTAAATGCATGTTTTATTACTCTCTAACTTACTTTTTTGAGGCATGGTTTCTTGCTGACCCTGGAACTTACTGCTTCAGCCACACTGGTTGGAGAGCAAATTCCCAGGACATAGCTGCCTCTGCTCTCCCCACTCCACCACCACCCCCCTGCCCACAGTGCCGAACTTGTAAGTTTGTGCCATCATTTCTGGCTTTTAACTGGGTGCTAGGGATGCGAACTCAGGTCCTCGTGTTTGTGTAGGAAGCACTTTACCCACTGAGCCATCTCCCCAGACCCTATAAATGTGTCTTGATACTCATATGTCTGGTCAGTTATGTATAGTCACAGAAAAAGGCAGTATACACTTCCTGGGTGGTTGAACTGTCCCTGAACTCCACCTACCCAATGGACTCTGGTTCTACTTCTGTCCCTGCATTCAGTAAATCAGGTCGGACTCTTTCCTTTTCTAGGCCTATGAAAAAGGAATGGCCCAATGATTGCAAAGGTCTACCAGAGCTAACAAAATGATTATATATGTGTGTATATATATATATATATATATATATATATATCACATGTTATATATTACTATTCATTATATATTGATACAGTCACTATTATATATTATATAGCTCACAAGATAGATCAAATGTTTCAGGCTTTCCCCTCCACACAGTCTCAGTGTCAAGTGCTTGAATTTGCTGTGTGAGCCTAATGACCCAAGGTCAGTATGTAAGCAGAGACAATATGCTGGGTCCCAAACACAACTTTTTATTTAAAAAAAAAAAGGCCCTGAGCTGGATTTGGGCCATGAGCTAGATCTGACAGTGAGGCCACAGTGTGCTGACATCTGCTCTAGAGTACAGGAATCATCTAGAACGTCTATCAGTGCAGAGCCTGAGCTCTCACCACTGAACTTTCTCCTTCAAAGTGTCCAGGTCTCTTGATGGGGCTCGGGAAAGTATGATTCTGAGCATTTAAAGGGTCATCATCGATCAGCTCGGTTTGAGTTTAGGGCCTGACCATCAGAAGTAACAGAATGTTCTAAGGTATTTACATCTCAGCGTTAGCATCACAGAGAACATGTCCAGGAACATTTTTCATAGCCACAAATTCTTCCCCTTTGTCAGAGACGCCACTCAAAGATCTTCAAGTACTGAACAGCAGTGCAAATGGCAGGAGCCACTGTGAAGGGAC
Source organism: Mus pahari (assembly GCF_900095145.1). NCBI lineage: Eukaryota > Metazoa > Chordata > Mammalia > Rodentia > Muridae > Mus > Mus pahari. The sequence continues at coordinate 167,462,989 of NC_034590.1, forward strand.
ACTGGGGCTCCTGGGAGCTCCAGGACATATGTCCTTGCCAACCAGCCCTGTTTCAGAAAGGCTTAAGCATGGGTGGTTTAAACAACGTGCACCCTCCAGCAGCTAGGCCAGGCTGGAAGGAAAGGGGAACTCAGGTAATAGATACAGCTTCTCTGAAGTGACTCCAGTGATAAGGGAAATATGGCATTTAAGACAGTCTAGACTTTGATTCCACACTAATGTAACAATAAGGGATGTCTCAGAGGTTAAGAGTGCTTGCAGCTCTTCCAGAGGACCATTTTGTTTGGTTCCCAAGTTGATCAGCGCATCATTGCCTATAACTTTAGCTTTAAGGGGATATGGCACCCTCTTCTGGAGTCTGAGAGCACCTGCACTCACATGCACACACACACATGTGAACACACACACACACACACACACACAGGTTTAAAGATAAAAACAAATCTCTAAAAGTTGCATCCTCTAGTGCTCTTTCTAACAACTATAAATCTGTTGACTAGGACTTTTGAATATTTAGTAAGAAAGTTATAAGCCAACAGGGAAAGATTTCATTTATCTGGTTCTATATTTGGTGCATTATTTGGAAGCTGGCAACATGAGGACCGTCTGCATGGTTCCATTTTATTTATTTGTTTTGAGCCAGGATGTCATGTAGCACAGGCTGGCCTCTGACTCACTATATAGCCTAGAGTGGCCTTGAACTCCTGATCTTCCTGCCCTACCTGTCAAGTTATTTATGCATGTATGCGTGTCTGTATGTATGTGTATGTATGTATATGTATGTGTGTGTGTATATGTGTGTGTGATATATATAGGTTATAGATAGGTGCCACAACCAGCTGCATTATTTTTAAACAAAGCCACTGCATTCACTGTCTGAGAGAAAAGGGGGACAGTACAGAAGTATAGCTCTCCCCAGTACTCACCTCACTCACAAGCTTGCTCACACTCTGAGCTCGCTTAAGAACCAAGTTGTCCTGGGCTGCAAGGGAGTGAAAATGTGCTGCACCTTTCATCTTATGGAAGTCCTGCCGGTATTTTATCTGAAAGAAACACACAAGGGGAATCTGGAGTTGTGGTTGCCACGTTAAGATTAACTCAGTAGGACTCTCCAAAGGAAGGAAAGTTCCTATGGGCTTTTTAAACTCTCCTATTAAATCTAGAAACTACTTGATTCTTTTTGTGCTAAAGCTTTCCCTGGCTCTGTCCACGCACCTCTCGTTCTTTGCACTCCAACACTGCCTGGAGAAAGGAGATAAGTTCTACAGGCTACCGTGGCTAAAAGAATAAAATCCAAACACAATCTGCCCTAAATTTCAACACCATTTCTGCAGTGTCTCAGAGGAAGGAGTAACGCCTTGCATTTCCCATCTCAGGGCAAAGGTGGCACTGTTCCAGGTACCCAGGTACTCACTGAACAGTGGCAAAAAGAATGAATGCTAGGGACCAGTCCAAGCTGGCATGTTAAGAACTGTGGTGAACACCACACTCTACCAAGTTTAATTATAGCTCGTCTCTCGAGGACCGACTGCCAGCTGCCTAACATTCTTTAAATAAACTTATCACTCGCTGGGTCACACCCAATTTGATAATACATGACTTCTTCAGTGAGCTTTCCCTTCAGTCTCACACTGGCATTTTGGTAAAGGCTCCCTCATCCCCGCTGACCTGCTTGCACCAGCATTTGTACATTTTGAAAATGACCTAAGTGAGCAGATCACTTTGTCCAACTGCATTTCCATGCAAACAGATAACACAATCAAAGTCCATGAACAGATCAATAAGACGCTCTGAGTTTGGACCAGAGGCTGGCCTAGCAGTCTGCTTTTGCTTGGCTCTAGGAGATGTGTGCCTGTGCTTGGCGTTCAGCAAGTGTGGCTGTCACCATCCCATAGTCCACACCTCAGTGGCTCTGCCAGCACTTACGTCACTAACAAGTTCATTGGCCTTCTTGGCATTCTGATACGCTGGGGTGATCATGGCCGGGAAGCTGCCCTTTCCCCTGGGTTCATCACACTCTTCTGAGTAAACCTGGTGAGCCAATCAGAAACTCTGATCAGTAATGTGTCCCTCCTGGCACAGGTGGGGTCAGCAGTGAGAGCCCCAGAGTCTGATCTCAGAAAAGCTCATCCACGCTGACTGCCAGAGATGTACATGTGGTAAATAAAATACTAGAGCTTGGAGCCTGGACCACTATATCATAAATACATGTATACATACATACATACATATACTATATCATAATACATTATTTTATACATACATGCATACACTGTATCATACATACATACTCTATATCATACATATACTATATCACATACATATGCATACAAAGATGCATACACTATAACATACATGCAGGCACACATAGATGCATACACTATCATACATACATGCATGCATACATACATTATCTATATCATACATACGTACACCATACCACATATACATGCATACAAAGATGCATACACTATATCATACATGCATGCATGCATACATACATACATGCATACATACACCTGCCTCTTTATCTGCACTCTGGCCTGTGCAGGAGACAGTCTCAGAACCCCAGGATCACAGCACTCTGCCTGGGACCTCCTCTGAGTCGAGAACCTACCTTCAAGAGACCCATGGGAGACTCTAACGAACACATTTCCTTAAGTAAAATACTTGGATCGAATCTAAGTAGCCAGGCCCCTTTTTACAACCAAAATGAAAATTGGTAAGTTTGAGCCCTCTGTTTTTGCTTGGATGCCAGAATGTTTGGATCAAATGTAAGTGGGAGGAGAAGGGGGAGAAAAAAGGTAAGCTCAGAGAAGGGAAAAGATCTTGTTGTTGCTTGGTTTGGGTTTTCTGCTCTCTAGTTTTGGTAACTTCATTTTAAAGTGTGTGTGTGTATGTGTGTCTTTTGTAAGGTACTAACTTCTATTGGGGAATTGCTTGGTTGTGAATAACAAATTTGCATAGTGTAGATTTTTCATAGGTATAGTCATTAGCAAGAATGAGCTGTGTGGTATTTGAGGCACTACAGATATGTATTGTTTACCCACCTGCCTGCCTCTAACTCCATCCTACCCATACCCTGACAAGTCTTGCTAAATCAAAACAGCAAAACACCACAGTAGACTGAGCGCCCTCCACAGCGCTGACGGCGCCATCCAGCACCCACCTTGATCCCCGAGTGTGTCATCATCAAGACTGGGCATTGCTGCCGTCAGCATGTGCGCTAATGACCAGGACCTACTAGAACACTACCAAATTACATGCCAGCGACGGGCCAACTTAGCGTCCAGGCTTCCTTTGGGCCCTCTCCCCAAATGAAAATTGATTAAGCTCTCCTTCCTGCTTGGCTGAGAGAATGTTCTGGGTCAAACATAATTAGTGAAAAAGGTTTGGGGGGCAGAGGGGGAGAAGGTTCTCAGATTCTTTGATAATGGGCTTTGTGGTTTTTCAAGTTGGGTGAACACAAATGAAATTAAGCCTATGATATAACTAGGAGTAGGAAGATGGTGAAAATACAGACTAGATATTTTTTGCCAAATATCAAAGCAAGAGTTTTCTGCTCTGTTTTATGTTTGTTAAGACAGATCTCACTGTGTAGCCCAGACTAGATTGGGATTCACTATGTTTTCCTGCTCAAAATCATGGCAGCCCTTCTTGCCTCGGCCTCCTGTTGTAGGATTACAGATGTAAGACACCACACTTAGCTCCTGCTAGGTGTTTTGTTTGTGTGTGTGCTGAAAAAAAAGAAACAGCTTCATAGACATTTTTCTGCATCTTCCAAACTATGGGATAAGTAAGTGTACATCGCACTGAGTTTAATACAATAAGATGCCTGCAGTTTGCTTGTGATTTGATTAAACTGCCTTTTAAATTCAAAATAAAGCATTTCTTGCTCAGGCAGACACTTTTGCAAAGGGTTCAAACCTATATTCACATGCATTCCAAGAGTCAGGTGGGCATATGCCCACCTGTGGTGACTTGGTTTTCTTAAAGAGGAAGAATCGATTCTTTGTGGTTTGCTATGTAGTTCATGCATGCTGCCAAATAGTTAAGAAAAATTATTAACCATTTAACCTCATTGAATGTATCATTAACACACACACTTACACACACACTTATACACATACACATCACACATATTCTCACACACACAACCACACACTTACACACATACTCACACACATGTACCTACACATACTTACACACATATATACATACACTCACACATGCAAACACACTTATACACACACATACAGTCTCACACTCACTCACACATATACACACTCACATTCTCACACACTTCCAATATTTTTACCTGTGACTGTAAAAGAATAGTGCTTCCTTTTTGTCATGATGACTTTCTGATAGCACAGGAGTGTGAGAATAAGTCACACTGAGTGTGTTATCTTGACCTTTCTACTCTATGACCTGATATAGTCCCAATGAAAAATGGACCGGGGCACAAGGCTTGTGAATACACCACTTCATCTAGCAACCGAGGTGAAATATTTACATCCTAAGAAAGTAATCCCCGTCACTTAGAGAAATACTCAATATCGTTCAAGATATGCATCTTCAGGGTGTGTGTGTGTGTGTGTGTGTGCGCGCCCGTGTGCATGTGTGTTCTGAATGTGCACATGTATGTGTACATGTGCAAGGGTGCAGAGGCCAGAGGAGGACTTCTAGCATCCTGCTCTGTCATGCTCTACCTTACTCCCTTGAGACAGGGTCTTTCATTGAAATTGGAGCTAAGCTGGCAGGCATTAAAACCCAGCAATTCCCACCACTCCACCCTGCACTGGTTACAGCTGTGCATGCAATTTACAGCGTTTCTTCCTTCCCTCCCTTTCTCCCTCCCTCCCTCCCTCCCTCCCTCCCTCCCTCTCTCTCTCTCTCTCTCTCCCTCCAGCCCTCCCTTTTTTTAAAAAAAAAAAAACATGGATGGTGGAAATGTGAACTGAAATCTTCCTACTGACCCCCCAACCACTCTCACCCACTAAGCTATCTGCTCAGACCCTCAAGGCATACGTTTGCGTCCTGTCAATACTCACGCAGTGGTGACCTAACTCAACCAATCAGATTCCTAGTAACAGTTTTCCAATGAACAGATGGAAATGTCCTCTTATTGGCCAAACCACCACACTAGCATAGGTTTTCTTTCTTTTTTAAGGACTTGTGATCTGTCGCCTAAGCAGATGAGCTGAGCTCTGTATAGAGCTGAGCTCTGTATACTGCCTGAACCAAGTCCAAACTCTGATCACGTGTCCATCACTGTCACAGCTGTAGGGAACAAACAGCTGGCCTTGGAGAAGACCAGCTCCCAGAAGTGTCATGTACCTGGCCACATCGGTCTACAGAGTCCTTTGTCATCCCGCCCTCAGCTCCAACAGGACTAGCCACTCCCTTCATTTCTCTATGATATTGTTGATGGTACCTCACCTGTTAGAAGTAACAAAAAAACTCAATGAGTACCAATATAAGAACCACAAAAGTAAAAAACACAAACAAACAAACAATGCTTTGTGGCATCTTCAGTCTCTGCTTAGGTCTAAGGAGAATGCCGCAGACAGAAGTAGCACTGTCATGGGGAAAATGACAACTATGAAGAAAAGGTACTTCTTGCCTCTTAGGAACATATAAAAACAGACAGGAAGTTGGACCTCCCAAACCAGGTTAACTTCCTGCTTCCTCCTCAACAAGACAACACGACCAAGGTACTTACATCGCTCGCCAGCTCAGAGGCCCGTTTGGCTATCTGATAAGCTGGTGTGATCATAGCAGGAAAACTGCCTTTCCCTCTCTGCTGCCCACCGTCTTCCGTGTACCTCACCTGGAAAATTAAAAAGAGAAAAACTGAATGGCCTATTGCGGTTGTACTAGGGGATCTGAGCGGGAGTCCTCTCAGAGCTCCGGAAGTCCCTCTGCCTATTTCCTTGGATGGTTCTTAATGTATGGAACAGTTTACAGCTTGGTGGGCCTCACACATCTTAGCTTCCTGTTCATTCCCAATACTCAGCATGATGCCTGGCTCCTGAAGACACACAGTGTGGGGTTTGGCACGTCCTTGTGTTGCATCTGGTATGGGCCAGGGGTGGGGCTGGAGCTGAATTGCTGATGTCACGTTTGGGAGAGGAAGTGGGCATGTCAGACACAGATCTCAGCCAGGGCAGGTGGAGACCACATCTGAGCACAGAGCTGGGGTTGTGAAGCTGGGGCTGTGAAGCTGGGGTTGTGCTCCAACCTTCCATTCAGACCCACACTTGGTTCGTGGACTTAGCACAATGTGGAACTTGTGGGCTGAGAAAAGGGACGTGGTGGGCCCCTTCAGAAGTCAGTATCAGGTCTGCAGTGGCTGAAGGGGTTTCTCTCACCAGCATCTGATATGCCTGGCTTGGTTCAAATATAATGGAATGGCTTCTGTCTAAAGAGTTTTTGCAAGTCCTGTGAGGGCTGACTTTTGGCATGTGACCTCAGGAACATCTTCCTGGTACCTGGGCAGGACCAGGATTCTCCCTCCATTCTTCCTCCCCCCCCCCCAGATAACAACAAGGAGGGGGTCTTAAGGATCATTGTGCATTTGACTGAATTGTCTGTATGTGCGAGTATGTGCGGTACACATGTATGTTCACATGAAGTACACACAGTGTAGGCTCATTTGCATATGTGTGAGCTTACATAGAGAAGCCTGAGGTTGACATTTGGCATCTTCCTTCCACCTTATGTATGGAGGCAGGGATGATGTTCTCTACAAGCCAGCTTGTCCCAGCATCTGTCTCTGCCTTCCAAGCTCTGGGATGCAGGCAAAGCAGCATCCTTGTCTGGTTTTTGTAAGGGGTGTGGGGAGTCTAAAGTCTTGTCCTGGTGCTTGTGTGTCAGTGTCCACTGACCCATCTCCCTGGCCCTCCCGCATCGTTTCTTACGTCATTTTGAAGCTGTCCCCCAGCCTTGGCCCGGAGCAGCTCGGGCGTGTCCGCCACCGGAGTGAACGTGGAGACCCGCTCATCGTGGCCTCTCTTGTATTGCACCTGATAAGGAGAAACTGAGTCAAAGTGGCGCCACGCCTACCTCAAGCCTCTGTGAGGGCCCTGCCCTACTGCTCTCTAGAAGCTACATCTTCAGACATTAAAATAGCCCTGTTCCAAGCCTGTACCCACAGATATTATCTTTGATGATGTACCAACTTACAGAGTACCAGGCACTTCTAAAATGTCACCAAATAGCAACTCCTGTGACCCCTTCAACAGGCATATCCAGTGGGAATATTATTTACCATTTGACAAGAGCTACACAGAGAATGTTTGAGAGAGTCAGGATTCAAATCCTAAGTTTCTGTGTCTAAAATCCGAGCCCTTAACCCACAAGCTGCACCAATTTCAGGTAAGCCCACATCTACTCTAAGAAAAACCAGCAACCTTCAGACACATTTACTTCAGCCATTGGGTAAGTTACAGGTCTCTGTATCCTGCCTTTTCCACACCTCATAAAAGTGGCCCAATCAAGGCACAGAGGGCACAGCATTAGGAAAGTGTGGCTTTCCCCACAACCCTACAAGATTTTTTTTTCATATTGTTTTCCTGAATCACAGAGCTGGCTGTATTCATGTCAAACGTTAGCATCGTCAAGGGAACATGTGAGCTCGGGAACTCTCACCTGGCTGGCCAGCTGGTTGGCTGCCTTGGCCCTTTGGTAGGCAGGGGTGATCATGGCTGGGAAGCTCCCCTTGCCCTGCTGTTGTTCACTGTCTTCTGTGTACCCCTGCTGGTCAGAACCACAGTAGCATGAGAACAGACAGGAGCTCATAAAGTTGCCACCAAACTAGAGATGCTGGACTCATTGCATTCGTGGGAAACATAGATTTCTGGGGTAAGTTAGAACATGGCACTTGATCAACACCATCTAGACTGAGAACCTTCAATTTTTATATCATATTATGGGGAGCCTGCTACAATTCCCTCGGGTGCCCTTGAATCTTAACACAGACATTAATCCAGGAGGCTGGAGCTTGCCTCCGGGGAAAGTTCTACAGCCTAGGAAGGGACATGTCTTATTTTTCCTCCTTACCTTCTGAGTGACTCTGAAGGTTAACTTTTCTAATGAGGAATAAGACCTCGTGTTTCTATCGCTTTCTGTTTTCTAAAGGGGGAAAATATTGCAAAAACTAACTGTAGCTAGGCAGTGGTGGCACACGCTTTTAATCCCAGCACTCTGGAGGCAGAAGCAGGAGGAGCTCTGAGTTCGAGGCCAGCCTGGTCTACAGAGTGAGTTCTAAGAGAGCCTCACATAGAGAAACCCTGTCATGAAGAAAAAAAGAAAAGGAAAGGAAAGAAAAGAAAAAGAGAAAAAACAAAAACAAAAACAAAACCGAACAGTAATTTCCAAAGTAGGTTTTTCAAAGAAGAGCTGTGCACAGCAGGAGCGGGGATACCATCTGCAGTTAAGGATTTCTGCAGTCCTCTCTATTCCTACCCTGTCCAAGCATTCCCTTATAGTCCTGGAGGTGAAGAGTCTAGTGTAGACCATCAGGACTGGGTCCTTCTGAAGCAACAAAAGGAGATTTTCCTCCTCCTCCTCCTCCTCCTCCTCTTCCTCTTCCTCCTCCTCCTCCCCCTCCTCTTCTTCCTCCTCCTCCTTCTTCTTCCCCCTCTCCCCCTCACTCTCCAGTCCTGCCACACCCACCCTAGCCCAGCCCTGTCCCACTGCCCCCCACCTCTCTCCTTGCCTCCTCCCTCTCCTGTTCCACTACGCCCAACCAAGCCTGATCCTGTCCCACTGCCCACCCATTTCTCCCTGCCCCCTGCCCCTGCCTACTGGCTAGAAAGAACCTTGTGGGTCCACCATAAGAATCCAGGTTCTTCCCATTGAAAGACTTCATCACATCTAGTCAGTGTCTTTGATGGGTGAGGAAACTGAGCATTGGGTTCCACAGATTGGGACCCCATAGGAATCTCGTGGGGCAGCAGTGTTAAAACTTGACTACGACCTTCCTGGCTCATGTGCTGAGTACTTGTTCCCTAGCTTAGCGTGGGGCGCTATTTTGAGGTTCGAGCCTTTGGAGATGGGGTATAAAGCTGCCAGAAGTAGCTGACAGGGGATCAGCCTTTGAAAGATCCATCTACTCCAGGATCTAACCTGATTTCTCTGTGTGAACAAGTCACTTTGATGACCGATAGACCCTCTGCAACCATGTGCCAAAATAAACCTTCCCCCTTTGCCTCTGTCAGGGTTTTTGGTTGGTTGGTTGGTTGGTTGGTTGGTTGGTTGGTTGGTTGGTTGGCCATCCTGACAAGACCAATAAGGGGGCACGGTGTTCTGTCTACCTCCATCTTAAAAATAAAGGATTATTTAAAGGACTTGTTGTAAGCGGTTCATAAGGCCCTTACCTCACCGAGAGACTGTCGAGCTTCAACCATCCTTACAATCTCAGGGTCCGGCAGAGCTCCTGGACACCAAGTGTTCCCTTCTGCATACCCTGGCCAGTAGTCTCTCTGTAAAGGAAACAGGAGCATGCACTTAGACACACTCCCTACATGCTTGACTGTTTACCCCATGCACCCATAGTCCACCCCACACCCCCACAGCCCACCCTAAACTCCCTCCAGAGCTTACCCACAGTCCCCCAGCTCACCCCTCACCTCTACAGTCTACCCCACACCTCCACAGTCCATCCCACACTCCCCCAAGTCCACACCCCATTCCCAGGAGGACTCCCTCACTGTCAACATAAGCTGTTCTCTAAAAGCAAGTAGCCCCTGCACTCAGGGTCTCAGCCAACCAAAGTGCTCATGCTTTTCAGACTAGCAAATGGCCTCACATCTTGAATAGTTGAATTCCCTGAGTCCTTGTCATGGAAACCTTCCAAATGCAATTAAACACTTCTTTGCTCATCGGTGTGCTAAGACTGAGTGAGGAGAAATCCCCATAGACAGTAAGTCTTAAGTCAGCTCTATCTGGAAATATTTCAAAACCTATCACTTGTTTTGTATCAGAAGATTGCCAAGGGAAAAAGCCAAGGGAAAAATTGGTTTTTCTTTTAAAACATTTTATGTAAGACTTCAGGAATAAAACTAACAAGAAGAATAAATAATGGTTAGAAAATATTTGTGTGCTTATATGTACTTTAAGGAAATTTAAAGATATGTACTTATTTCTCATTGTCTGTTCTCCAGAAACACCCTCCTTATGTAAAAGAGGCTGAGGAAAAGAGTGTCTGTTGCAATGTGCAGACAACCTGCCCATCACTAAGAAAACACCTACATCTGCTCTCTCAGGGATGCATCCTGAACACATCCACAACAGCTGAAAAGGGAGGCTAATGTGGAAATGCACTCAAGTTCTGTAGAATGAAAGGCAAGCTGGAAAATAATGCAGATTGGTGAAAAAAACAAAGACTATAATTAATATATAATAATATGATATATATAATATATAAGATGATTAAGATATAATATATAGGTATATAATGAGATGTTTAATATATAATCATCAATAAAAATATTAATAACTGATGATACTATTCTAATATCTTTGCATTTATCTATTCTTTAGTCTTTGCAATAGCACTGTGGATTAACAAGTTTTTTTTAAAGTTTACTTTGTGTGTAACAAAATTGTCTTCTGATTTGATTTGAGAGTGAACTTATGCTACACATGGGGCTGGTACTGTGACCCTGGTCGACGGGCCAGGGCCAGAGAGTGTTTGATAGGCAGTAGGGTCCCCCTACTACTGCTGTGCTAAATGGGAATGTTGTGAACCTGCCTCTCAATACTAATGTTTATATCTGCAAATTAGTGATGCTCTTGACACTCATCCCAGTCACAGGTGTTAAGGCACAGACTCATAACTCGCCAAAGTTCCAAGAAAGAAGACAGTGGATTCCTAGCCCTAAATGCATCTATATCCTCACCCTCAACCCCAAGGCTCAAAAAAAAAGATATCACAGGAAAAGGGGAGAAAGAACGCAGAAGCTGAAGGGTGAGAAGATGGGCCACCACGAAAGACGAGGCTTGGACCTTGCATTTAGGACTGCCTGCAGTGTTGTCATCTGGATTGATCCCAGCAATGTTATATTATGGATTGGGAGGGACCCATGAGGTCACAACCTTCCTTGGAGGACTGCTGGTCATAATGGTTGTTGGATGAGAAAATGTCATTTTAAACTTCAGTAGTGTGGCTACTGATGAGTGGTCCACATTCCAGTAAATAACTCATGTTAATAATCTCAATTAAACTCTGTCTGTCAGTCAATCAGTCAGCCAGTTTGTCTGTCTGTCTCTGTCTTCGTCTCTCTGTCTCTCTCTGTCTCTGTCTCTCTCATACACACATCATGAGGGTGACTTGAAACAGGAAGGACTTCTTGAGTGAGATAATATAGACATAGTAATGACTAAAATTCATCATATATATGCATACAAATAATAATTTAAGAAACAAAAATTAAATTAAGAATAAAAGGGCAGTTAAGTAGCTCAGCCCAGGTCCTTTAGTAAGTGAGTAGGCATGACCAAACATAAATACTCAATGCTAGAGATGGATAGAATATCGAGAGACAGGAAGATGGTGGAGAGAGACAGACAGGTGACAGTTACAGACAGAGGGCTGTCAGGCAGACATTAGTACACAGAAAAGTCAAGAAAGATACATGCACAATTATTAGTAATGTGGGCACTCGAACGGAGTCAACTGGCATCAGAGGTGGTAGTTAAAGGGGTAGCTCTTTGATCTTTAGTCTTTCACACTGAGAAAGTTTTAAATACTGTATATGCAATCAGAAATAAATAGGCTAAGAACATTTTAAAGAACTGAGTCATCAGTAGACAGGCCATGAGAAGAATAAGTCAGGGACATCCAAGAAACTATGTGACCAATGTGGCACGCTAGACAGGGGATGAGAATTACAAAGAGGGAAGACATTCTTGGAGATCCTCCTAGAGCCAGGTGGGAATGACTGCATCAGTGGGGATGGAGACAATGGAGACTGAGGTCAGGTGAAGTGTCACAGAAAAAAGAGCAACATAGGCCACAAAAGTGGGGGGGGGGGATGTCACTGTTCTTTATGACAGAAACTCTGTGATTGGAGGAGAGCAGGCAAAAAACCTGTGATTGGAGGAGAACAGACAGAAACTCTGTGATTGGAGGAGAGCAGATAGAAACTCTGTGATTGGAGGAGAGCAGGCAAAAAAAAAACCTGTGATTGGAGGAGAACAGACAGAAGCTCTGTGATTGGAGGAGAGCAGGCAAAAACAAAAACAAAAACCTGTGATTGGAGGAGAGCAGGCACCAGAGCTGCGCAAAAGCAGGTACTGTTGGGTGCTCTTAGGAAGGATTGATGCACTCTCCTAAAGGCAGCTGGAGCCACGCACTGCACTAAAGAAAGAGTAGCTGGCTTTCTCTAGAAGTGGTGATGCTATTGGTCTTCATTTGTACAGTCCACATTTTCTCTCCCTCCACACACTCACCTCATTCATCAGCCGGCTAGCTGCCCCTGCTCCAGCTTTGGACTTCATGTCCCAATGGAGAACAGATTTAAACGGCTCGCCATCTTTGCTGTCGATCTGTGTACAATGAAAGCATTTTCAGTAACATCTCCACCGGAGAAGAGACAAAAAATAAGCGATGCGTAGGTAAATTGGGGCAGTTCTTCCGAGTCTAGGCAGTGAGGTGTTAGTGGTACTACAAAGCTCGTTACTTTATCAATGCTTCCTCAACAAGTTATCAGTCCCACTGTGGTTTCGTTTGTGCCACCAGCTGGATGACATGCTGAACTCCTACTGTGTGCAAAGCTCTATTGAGTGGTGCAATTTAAAAGGCTAGAATTATTCCAGCAATGTGGCTCAGCCAGTAAAGGCATGACACCACGCCTGACGACCTGAGTTCAATCCCCAGCACTGAGTCCACAAATAGTGTTCTAACCTACACACACACACACACACACACACACACACACACACAGCACAATTGTACATACACACATACATACATACCCACATGTGAATAAATATGTAATTTTTAAAGATAAGGTAAATTCTAGAAATGCAATATTGGGTTCCCTTCTACTCTTAGCAGATAGGAAGTTCTAGCTTAATGTACATTTACATATTTTTTCAGAGTGACATTTGTGAAGTAGAAAACCATGGATCTGTGACAAATCCCCACTCAAAGTCTTTATCAAAATTCTTGTCACCTTTGAAATTTCCCTTTGAAAATTATAGCATGTGCACAATGCATTTATCTCTTTTTGAATTGGCCATATCTCTCAGAGAGGTGGAAGGGTAGTATTGAAAATCTCATTCATCACAAATCCTAGGAATGTTCAGAGTTGAGACCTAGAAAGAACATGATTGGCTCTTTCAATTTTCCTGATGTTTTTCATCAGGAAGAGAAAGAAGAAGAAAGAAGAGAAAGGTGTTCCAATAATCAACTGTTTATGTACACATGATATACAACTGTACGTGTGCACACACATGTATATCCATGAACAAAAATACATGCTGCAATATATCAATGTACAAACATATACACAGAAATACACACTCACTTCACACAGACACACCCATCCATGCACACACACACACACACACACATGTATTGCAAACATACAATACACATGAATGTATACATATATACAGCAGTGCACACATCATATGTCTGTATGTATATGCATGACTATTCACACTTGCTATATGCACTCTGCCCATATGCAAACATATGAACATTGTCACATAGTCATAGATGCAAACAATTAGACACACTCAGGCCTCCTGGGAAACTGGCATTCCTTCCTAGAGTCTAAAAGAGCATGAGAGATTACGCTAACATCCTGCCAAACTAGCTCTGTCATACACAGAATGAAATGAGCTCACTGCCTCCCAAGGAAAGGTAAACACTGTGTGCCTTATAGAACTGTTAGGTATCCCTGCCAGCTAAGGCTAGGAGAGGCTGGGCAATGGCAGACAGGGTAGATCTGTTTGTACAGAGTATGATATACCCCAACGGCATTCTTAGAGCAAATACTTCTCCCTATACACATCTGCGGAAACATCTGGATATATGAAGTTTCGATTTTCCCGGCTTTTGCAGTTTTCTACCTTCTGGGTATACACACAGTGGGCCAATAATATGGACTCCGCAGCCAGACGGGTCTGGATTTGTACACAGTGATCTGGATGGAGTTGTACAGGTTGTATAATGTCTTTGAGTCTCGGCTTCCTCTCCAGCAGAATGGGATAAGAATAGTATCTGCTCCCTTGGACTATAATGTGTATTGACTGAAGTAAGCAATTTCCAGTCAGAGCACTTGCGAAATAAAAGCATAATGCAGAGAGCTTAGGGAGGTAGTTCAGATAATAGCAGCTGTAGAGTCACATGCAAGGACAGAAGCACTGAGACACTTTTTTAAGTACTGTCCTATGAATACCAGAGTCCATGCAAATGGGGGCAACACCAGGAAAGGGCTCTGGGGTGAAGAGAGATTACTAGAGAGCCCTCCACCTGCTGGGTAATTCCTAATTTTAGAAATCAGCCTAAATTCCATCCCACAGAGCAGTTACTCTTGGGCCTGCTGACAAAGCGCCACTGACTCATCGTGTTAATGGACACAGCGGTTCCATCAACAGCTGAGTGGGTGACAGAAGCTCACAGTCGGATTTACCTCATCATCCTCCCAAAGCAAACTTCATTTCTCAAAGTATATCTGAGCCACCCTCCCTAAAGGGAGATCGTGAGATTGTACATAACTGTAAGCCACTACTCAGTTCAAGGAGTGCGAACTGGAGGGTTTTAATACTCTATCCCAAAATACTACAGAGGGAGGAAAAGAAACTCTTTTTCCTCTTTGTCATATTTTTCAACTATGTAAATTTTGTTTTATATGTTAACGGCCCAATGTATGCAAGGCCTATCGTATAAAGCGGTGACGTGGTCTGGCTGGCCAGACATATGTCAGAATCGAGGCCCTGCATTGGCCTCTAAGGCTGAGGTAGGACAAAGGGCAGCACTAGTCTTTTAGGAGCACTTTCCCTGTGTCTGAGGAGGGAGTGAATTGGTTTGTATACAGACAGAAACACTTAAAAACCAACAGGGGTCAGAGTCCACGGATTTTCTTTAAAGGCTATTTCAAAATACAAAGCTAAGCAACTTACCCCTCCCATGGCCGCCACAGACTTCTTCAAGGTTAGATTTAAGGGTGCGTGGTAGACACTAGTGAACGTGTTGTTCTTAGGGTTGTGGCTGTAAAATTAACACAGATCAAAATTAGGGAAGTGCTTTATCCAAAGGGACGGGGGATTCTTTTTAAAACCCTGGTCTCTTTTTAAGATGGATGATCACAGTTTTCAAGGATTCAGCGCCTTGATTTCCCAATGAATCACCCTCAAAAACTCAAATCATGTAAACTGAACACATATGAGAGTGAGGTACATTTCACTGAGGACAGTCACTCGAGAAGTTTCCAACAGAGTAGATGAATCTGGACATTATGTAGGAGAAATAGCTCCGTCTATGCATATTTTTGGCGGATCCATTGTTCTGCAAAGTTCCTCATCTGACACACAGAGGTTCCAGAGGTGGACTTGGTCTCTTACTAACTAGAAATTTGACATCTATTGACCACAGCTGAAAACCCCACTTTGGGCTCTTCTGTGACTAGACATGAGTGAGCACTTCGGGAGAGGCGCTACTCGGAGTCCAGCCTGGAGCTTGGGAACTGGTCCATCAGATGGCTACTTGTTGAAAACGAATAGTCATGCAGTGGCGAGCAGGGCACCAGACACTTACGCGTGACAGTACGGCCTTTTCTGGTGACTCACGAAGTTATTAACAGAAAGCATCATCTTGCAGACTTCACAGTGAAAACATGCTTTGTGCCATGTCTGAAAGTCACAGAAAAGATCTGTCCATTAGCTGTCCTCTCCAGGCCTGGAGCTCACAGACTTTATGGTAAAAAGTTGGGAATTGTGGATAATATGAAGATAAAATGAGTTCCTGAACTCACACGTGAATATAATATGTTAAAATGAAACTATTTTTTTCTTGAAACAGCACAGAAGACATAGAAATGAACAGGACCTACATAAGGTAGAAAAAAAACCTATCTTTTCCTTATCATTCAATATACCTCTATACATGAAAAGTCCCAAGTTTGTCAATCTTCCCAAAGACCATAGAACGAGTCCACTGACCTGGTCTATGCAGCTGATCTTCTCAGCAGGGTAAACCCCATAGCCACACCTAGAGCAGGCCTGCACATTCATCTTGGAGTGTGGGAGACAGGGAGAAGCAACAGGCAAAATCCACTAGAACCTCCAGTTGAGTCTGTAAAGCCCACGACTATGAAACTCCCCGGGACGCCTGGAGCCTTCGGAATCCAACTTCCACTTTCCTACGCTGAGCTGACTTTCTGCTTTGGAGTCCGCAGCTGGTTGGTTTTTAAAGCTGCCACTTACTCAAGTGACAGTTTTGGCAACTCCGTCAGCACGCATGTGTCTGAGACAAGGTAGAGGTATTTCAAGCTGACGTGCTTCTCAAAATAGAAAAGTTAACTCACGACAGCTTCATGTTTATGTGTGTGGATAACCAACTCTTGGGGTGGGGGGGGAGAGGGGGGACGGTCAGATGCTTGGGCTCCGTGAACACTGGCTGTGATCATACTCCAGAAAAGGAGCTGGAAGAGTGGCCATACCCCTGTGTAGACATCAAATTAGAAAAGCTGACTGTTATGCCTCTGACTAAGGCAGACAGGCAGGTCCCCCAAACAATGGGTGAATGAAGAAAAGAAAAGAAAAAAGAGAGAGAGAGAGAGAGAGAGAGAGAGAGAGAGAGAGAGAGAGAGAGAGACTGCTCCTAGGTGTGGTGGAGGAGAAAGTTTACTGCAGATAAAAGAGAGGCAGGGCCAGAGGAGACATGGCCAGACTGAACTGGGCCGTGTGTGCAGGTAGGGAAAGATAGAGAGGGGACTTGGTGCGGCAGCCAAGAGGCCAAAGGTACAAAAAGGGCAGGTAACCAAACTGCCAGGATTGTATAGGGAGAGCCTCTGAGGAAGGGCAGTCCAGCCTGGAGGGCTCAGGGTAGGGGATAAGGTATACCAGCCTTACCCTACAGCAGCTAGGGACCAAGGGAAGCTGGGAGAACCTGGTGGCCAGGTCCACTTGGATATGTTAAATAGGCACCTCAGCTGTTGGCCCAGGTTTGAGATCTAACACTGGGAATAAATAAGAATTGATTCACACTCCCGGAAGGGTAAAAACCAAATCTGAGTGGTATCGACTTTGTAGGAACAAAACTAAAAACTTATGATACTCATTTGTGTTTAACGTTTACTGGAATTGAAAAATATGTAAGAATAAATAAGAATGCTTGGTGTTTGGTCTTCTATATCTTGTCCTAGAAGATTCTAAAAAGGCTTATCCCCTTGCCTCAGAGATCCTAACAGAGATAGTTTAATGACAAAAATCTCCTCTCTGCTTTGGGTACGTGCCCACATCTCTGTTTACAGGCAACCTGTGACCTTCTGAGACACCCTCTACAAAATGACACCTCACTTGTCCACACAAGGACCCGACCGCTTTGTGCGTCTACCTCCTCCTCATTAGTCTTACAACAGTGATTACCACCTGGAAGTATTAAATATGAATAAATCTACCGTTCAGAATCATGTCACCTCCACCAAAGTATAACACCGTGGTCCAGATTGCAACTTTCACGTTCCAGGATCTAGAAGAAGGCCTGTCCTTGGTGCTCATTAGAGCTAGTAAGCTACTGTAAGAAATGTCATGCTTACACCAAAATGCCCACAGAGGCTAGATATGAAGTCCTAGGCAATGCTAAGACCTCAGACAGATGTGTCCATGTCCCACTCATAGCATGCAACACGCCGCAGCCAACTGATCTCAAGAGGGAACAGTCTCAGTATTGCCAAATATTCTCATTTTTCCACAGAAGCCAGAGATCTGGATTTACACATGAAATTTCCTTTTTTAAAAAATGTCAAAGGTCTCGAAAAACCAAAAAAAAAAAAAAAATGTCAATGGAACACTGGGAGTGAAAACTATTAAACAGGGCGGTTGGCACTTTTCTATAAGAATATCAGTTTTCGACCTTGAGCCTTGCTTCCTGGAGATAAGGCTGGGTGTGGGGAGGTCAGCCAGGGAGGAGGAAGCTGCAAAGCAAGAAGCAGAGACTGAGGATGGGCTGGGGCAAGGTCTCACTAAGCGGAGACTGGGGTGGGGCCAGAGGCTGCCCTCTCTGTGCTGGGAGGGGACTCAAAGCAGGAACTCCAGGTTCAGCTGTTTCCCACATAGCAACCACCCTCCGGGTAGCAGGATTGTCCCCAGCCTGAGCAATGGGAACAGACATGGGGTGCTTCACTGTGCACCAGAGTTCTCAAACCTGACTTGGGAGTTAGCTGGGAGCCCCCAAACCATGAGAAGGAATCACTTTCACTTACCAGGAAAAACTAAAAGCATTTGTACCCTGGCAAAAACCAGCTGCGCCCTACGGCTGCTCCAGGTTCTCCATCCACTTACCAAAACAAGGATCATTGAAAGGAAAGATATTTAGTTTGATTTGTACCAGAGCTTCTGTTTCCTGAGATATTGAAAGTTGGGGGGTGACAGCACAGAGAACGAGGATTGGGGCAATCTAAGGGTGTAGAAGTAAATGCCTATTGCAGGACAGACAGACGTCCCTTAGCTGACAGGTGCTATGTTTTAAGCATGCCCTCCAAAGTTTATGTCCTGGAAATTCTATCTCCAGTGTAACAATACTGGGAGACGGGGCCTGAGTAGCAATCAGTGGATCCATGTCACCAAGGAGACATGGAGGTGTCCCCTTCTTCCCCACTCCTTTTTGTTCTCATCCCATCTGCCAAGACACAGCACAGCAGGAAGTCCTTCCCAGGGTCATACTCTCAGCCAGCCTGCTCTCCAGAGGTCTGAGCCAAATGCTGTTCATCCTGAGCTGCTGAACCTTGGGTGTTATTATAGCTGTAAGAACAGGGTAAGACAAGAGGGTGAGCACTCGACCCAAACCATGGCTCTCTACTTTTCTTTCTTGGTCCAAGCTCTGGTCCCTTGGCCAGGATTATATCAGGGCCACCAAGTCAGGGAGCACAGGGGTTCCTCTGACCTCAGAGAGTGATTCCAACAATATGGGCCTTAGACTCTGTTCTCCAGAAAACAGAAGCTAAAGCAAAGGCCTGTGTTGAAGAAGGCATTTGAGAGAGTACTTTAAGGAATCAGAGTGAGGAGGCAGGAAACAGGAGGAGATAGTGCTGTGAGGTTGGTCCTCAAGGTAACCAACATTTGTATCTAAAATGCTGGGGACCAGAAATATTCAGGTTTCAGCTTATATTTTAGTTTGGAATATTTACATATATTATGAGATATCTTTGGTGAAGAAGTCATATATAAGTATGAAAATCATATTTCATATATACCCTAATACACAGCCAGATAATAATTTTATGCATATCTTTAATAATTGTATTTAAATGAAGCAAAGTTTCCTGGTATGGAATCTTCCACTGGTAGCTTCATGGTGGTGCTCACAAAGTTTTGGATTTCAGGGACACTTAACCCCATAAAGTGCATTAGCCTGGTGCTCTCCATCTTTCAAGGTGGGGGAGGATCACCTGTGTTAATTAGCTTTTCATTGCTGTGAGGAGTTTCTGAGAGGAGGAAAGATTTACATCGGCCTGGAGTATCAGAGAATTCCTTCCACGGCTGGAAGACTCCACTGCTTTGGACCCCAGAGGGGGTGGAAATGGGTCAACGAGTGCATGGTGGGGAGAGCAGCTCGCCTCACTACAACCAGCAAGTGTCAGAAGTCAGAGGAAAGGACCAGAAAACATCCTCTGTCTTAGTGGCTTTGACACTATGACCAAAGCGAGTTTAAAAATAAAGCATTTAATTGGGCTCTTACAGCTCCAGAGGGTTAGAGTCCACGACAGAGACAGAGACAGAGAGACAGAGACAGAGAGACACAGAGATTATGCTAACTGGGAAAGGGGGCTTTTGAGATCTCAAAGCCGGCCCCCAGAGACACATCTCCTCCGACAAGGTCACACACCTTAATCCTTCCCAAACAGTTCTACTAACTGTCCACTAAGTATTGAATATATAAGTCTATTGGGGCCATTACTATCGAAACCACCACACCCTTCAAAGGCGTGGTCTCGTGACCCTGGTCCTCCAACCAGACCCCACCTTCCACATTCCTGCTACTTCTCCGTCTATTTGAATTGAGACTCTATTAATGTACTAAATCATTCATGAGTTCAAAGCTGTTACGAACTAATCATCTCTCGAGTGCCTCCATGGGCACACACAAGAGTGCACTTCATTCATTTCCTATGAACTCTCTCAATCCAATCAAACCGACAATTAAAATTCTCTGTCACTCTGTGTGAATGACTGCCAGAGGAAGGAAAGAGAAGAAATTGACCATCAGCCCTTGTTGGTGAGAGCTCATGAATATTAACAGTGTGACAGAAACCCAGAGCACCTTAGCTCCCAATACCAACAGGCAAGTACCATACAGCAGAGGGCCATGGTCACTGATACTTATCCATATAAAGATGGCCGGTGTCCAGAGAGCCAAGGCTGGGCTGGCACCAGAAGGCACAGTTCCTCCCACACCTGCAAATGCTCAAGTGAGGCCGAGGGAGTCTAAAGTGGCAACTGAGAGCGGTCAAAAAGCAGAGTCTAGCCCTTCCATCTGAGAATGAGAAACTGCAGCTAGATCAGGACAGATAACACAGTTTTGTGGACCCTTGGTGGTAATGCGTGTAGCAACACCATCCCCCTGGCTTTGGTCAATGAACAATCTTCACCAGCGTTGCTGTATATTACCAACGATATTCGTGATGTGGTGAGGGATTTCCTTTGAACTTAAGCACACCGCTCTTTATTCATCTCTTAAACCCCTGCCTGTTGACAGTGGGTCCCTTAGAGGTTCAGCCAGTCAGTCAAGATCTCCTTTTCCAGCTCTTTTTGGAACTGCACAAGTGACCTTGTTTTGTAGTGTCAGGACTGCTACTGAACACCTTTAGTCAGGTGAGCATGGGGCTGCTCACCCTGCCCATGGGGCTTATATCTGCCTTGTTTCAGGCCTCCCTTGAGTTGGAACTTAAAGCAGGATCTTGGGTGCCAGGGGTTGGGGGATGGATACGTACGAGTTGGCAGAAGTGAAGGTTTGATTAGAGCAGGGTAGTGTGAGCTGTGCCCATTACTGCTGTGGATGCTGAGGCTAAGTGCTGCTGAGAACTCTCTGAGGAACAGCATAGAATACACCTCAGAAATGCCTCACAGCGGCACATATCCACTCAACTCTGACCTGCCCTTAACTCCTCTATACCTTCAGAGTGAACCAGACTAGGAGCTAAGTAAACTTCCGGGGTGGATGCTGAGCGTGTGCGGCTAACACTGGGCACTGAGTTAAAGTTGGAAAGTGGATGTGAGCTTGGCCAAGAGTTTCCCCGAGACTCACCACGAGCTTCCCTGTGCTGGAGCTGATGGTGTCCATCTGTCTGTCCATCTGTCTGTCCCTCTGTTCCAGAGACAATGTTGACAGAACATTCACAAACCGGGGCCTTGTCTGGGACTTTTAAACCTTCCCAAGTCAGACCTTCAGCAGCTATGGATGGAGCACACTTGCTGTGCTTCAGTTAGCTAATGCTGTCATACAAGGTTCCCCCCCCCAGACCCCCAGGGTGGGGGGAGCATAACCAACAGAAATTCACTTCCTCACAACTGTAGGTGCTGCACATCACAACGAAGGTATCGATGGGGCTAATTTTTCCTGGGGTGTCTCCATCTAAAGTGGCAACTGAGAGCGGTCACCTACTCCATGCACTCACATGGGCCCTCGTCCGCACCTCTTACCAGGGCAAAGGCTGGGCTGGATTTTAGCCATGGTGGCCTTAGTTTACGGCTTCAAAGACCCCCAGCTTGAAGAGACAGTTTGGTGGTTAAGAATTCGTATTGCTCCTGCAGAGGACCTGAGTTTGGTTCCCAGCATCTACACCGACAGTTCAAACCTCCTATAACACCAGCTCCAGGGAGAATCTGTCAGACTCTTCTGGACTCCAGGGGAGCCTGTACATGTGTGCATGCAAGCACATGTATGTGGGTGCACATGCACACGCACACACACACACACACACACACACACACACTCTATTAGAAAGTAAATATCATTTTTTAGAAAGACACCACCTCCAGATGCTGATGATTCTGAGGTTCGGAGGTTCGCACTTCAGCATCCGTGCAACGGCTGTGCAACACAAAGCACACTGTAGCAGACACAATGTTGAGATGTAATGGAATGTCACAACACACTGGGGCTCACAGAGCTGAAGGAAGGGGCTCGTCCCAGTTTATTTCCTGTTGCTGTGATAAAACACAGACCAAACCAAATCAACACGGGGGAGCTCAGAGCTTACTAGGCTCACACTTCCAGGTCACAGCCCATCGCAGAGGAAAGGCAGGACAGGAATCCAAGCAGAAACCTGGGGGCAGGAACTGAAGCAGATGCCACGGAGGATGGCTGCTTACTGACTTCCTTCCTGCGTCTGTTCAGCCTGCTCTTTACGACAATTACCCCATCTGCCTGGGGGTGGACCACCCTTGGTGAGTTAGGTCCTCTATGCCCACAGATCAAGATGATCTATGGTTAGAATTCTAACAACTTCAGCAGTCCCTTAGCTGGAGTCCTTAGTTGACAATACCGAACAGCTATCACAGAGACAAAGAAAAGTCTCAAGTCTCCTCTGCTCTCCTTAGGGCTGAAGTCCAGACCTGACCTGGATGGAGAGGGTGTGGCTGAGGCTCAGTAGAGATTCAATAGAACTTGCTAGAAGTTCCTTCTCTACATCTCCACAGCAGCTGGTACTGTAAGTACCAGACAGATCAGGTCTTGGGGAGAGGTCTCTGCTGGGAGAGCACTTCAAGAGGCTGCCAAGGGAAGTTACTGAGAGCTAAGAGCTTTATACCACCAGCTGGGCTATGGGATCCTGCTTCTGAGTGTCCATTGCTTCTGCAGGATACACAGAGAGTACAAGCAAAACTTCCCATTATAGAGAGTCTCTTTCGCTCCCTGCACATAATCCATGGTCCTAACAGTGGCATAGGGAAACGACTTAAAGGGCCCGCGTGAAATTTCATACAGCAGTCAGAATACATCTGGAGTTGAGAGGCAACATGAACTCCTTCTGTAGGAAAAGAAAGGATTCTGCCTGGGCCCTGCTCCCTTGCTCCTCAACCAGCAGAAGGTTGTCGGCATCTCAGCAGGGGTCTGAGTTTGGGTCTGGGTCTGTGGGTACAGACAATGGCACTTCTGCTAATCTCGGGGTATCTCTATACTGGAGTCCTGTGTAGTTACAACCTGAGCTGTTTGTGGAGTGCTAGGTTGAGAACAGTCACTCTGGTACACACAGGGGTGAGGTGTGGGCAGGTGTGCCCTGTAGGTAGGCACGGGAACTTCCTGGCAGCTTGGCTACCAGAGGAGGCTAGAGACAAAGTCTAGAGAGATAAGGACAAGAGCAGTTATGAGCTCAGCCCCGGGGAAACCACCTGATAGATAAGGCTGGTCGAGCTCTTAGGAGGAAGATTCCCATACACACACTTACTATAGACCGTATGCTTAGCATGTTACATGGCTGTTACATAGCAGTTACATGGCTGGGGACAGGGGTATAACTTAGCAGAGCTTCTTCTCTCCAAAGCCCTGGGATTAAGCCATAACACCAAAGCTGGGGAGACCTAGGAGAGACACTCAGGAGAGAACAACACTTGCATTCAAGGTGTCAGTACAATATTACAGAGCGGAAGCTGCCATGGGTCTCTTCCCTTCTGTGCTTCCAGAAGTTTAAGAGTTGGTATTGTAATAATCCAGTCTGGGAGAAGGTAACTGGAGGTTCTCACGTCAGCCCGCAAGCAAGAACGGACAAGAGCTTTCTTGTCGTGCCACCCTGCCTCTACTTCTGTGTGAGCGATGGATTCCTGTATGCGGATACCCCATGTATGCCACAGCACGGGCGAACCTTCTTGTGGATAGAACATTACTGTCTAGGCAACAGGACCCTGGTGCTGTCACGTGGGCATGGTGCTGTCACGTGGGCAACCCCTCACATTTCTTACCACCAAATGAGCAGAGATTGGTTGTTAAATGTTCCACGTTTCAGGACTACCCTGGAAAAAGTCACGGTTTACAGGAAGAGATAAATTATAGTGGCGATAGGATTTCTTCATTTTTCAAAGAACTGTCAGTTTTAAAAAGCAAATTATCATAGCGTGAGCTATGGCTTACCCCAACATTTGCCTCGATAGTTCAGGGGCACCAGCATTATTAAATAAAAAGGAGGGCAAGCATATTAAGAATTGAAAGTGCCCGTACTGGCTGAGATTCTAGAGATAGTGCTAAAACTCTGGAGCTCAAGAAAAAGCATGCTAGCAAGTAAAATAGCCCTGATGGCTCCGGAGACCTGTAGGTCTGAGAAGCGAGTATCTCTGGTGTATGCCTGTAACCAGTTCTCTCACATAGCTTGCTGCAGTGTGCGTGAATGAGCTGTTCTGAGGACTCTAGGTGGAAGGGAGGAATTGGAAGTGTCTACAGACGGGAGCCCAGATCTGTCTGTCTGTGTCAAAGGTGACATGAACAGGAACCCATGTTAGCTCACTGTCTGCATCCTCAAACCTAGTGCCCGACACGGGAGGGAGCACACATGGATGATTTTTTGTGTAATATCCGTGCAAGCTGGGTTTGGGAGTTATAAACTTGTTTAACAACAACATCTGGGAAGACATCAGACTAAAGCGACTGGTGGTGCACAGTATCTGGTCCAGACGCACCTTGCGTTAGGAAAAAGGTAAACAAAACAAAACAAAAACAAAAAACAAAAAACAAAAAACGAGACAGGAGCCCCATCGCGGAGATCAAGTCAGAATTTTGGGACAGTCTGCTGTATAGACAGTTTTGTAGAATGCGCTCTCAGTGGAACTTTTGACGTTTACAGTTTTAGGGTCTCTTAGTACTCCTCTCTGGTGAGCTCGGGAAATTTTGCGTATGTGGCATAGAGGAGGGGAGGGGGGTGGCCCCAATTTGCAGGGCCGCTCTCCTCCCGTGCTGGCGACGCTTGCCAACTTCCCAGAGGTCTGGACCAAGCGCGCAGTCCTATTTTCAGAACACGTGACAGATTTGCAGAGGGTAGCCCAGGGTCACTTTTCTGGCTGGCAGTTTTGCAGAGCCCTCGGCCCGCCAGTTCTGTAGGGAGCGCTCTATCGCCCAGTTCCTGCTGCGGCAGGGGTCGCCCAAACGTCGCAGAAGGCGGGACGCAGCACGTGGGCGGCGAGGGCTTCCCGCGCGAGCTTCCCGTGCGAGCTTCTCCCGCGGCGGGCTCCGTCGCGCGCGTCCCCGCTCGCCCCCAACTTTCCCGGGCTGCAGGCACAGCCCCGCCCGGCCCGCCTGCTCCTCCCCCTCCGCCTCCGGGACTTTTACTTTCAGTTTCCCCAAAGTTGCCCTCGACCCTCGCGGAGGACGCACGCTGCCGTGGGCTCCTGGCCGCCGCCGTGGGAACGGTAACTTGGGCCGCCATCGCGGCTTTCCCGCCCCTCTTCCGCGCGCTCCTTCCTCCCGCGCGTCCCCGCCCAGGGTCTCCCTCCCTCCCGCAGGCTCGCAGAACCTGCTTGCTGGGCGCTGTGGCAAGGAAGGCTCTCCACGCCCCTGGCCATCGCTGGCTTTGCTCAGCATGGCCACCGTCGCTTGGCCTCCTGGACTGGAGTCTCACGACATCCGGTGCCATTCCGGATGTAACAGGGAAGAAAGAGCGGGTGTAGGGCTGTGGATGTGGTTGTTTGAACCCGCAAGGACTACCTTGTCATACCGGGAGCTTAGGCGCCGCCGCCGGGTCCATTCAGTAAGAATCTTGGGCCGTCCTGGTGGTGGCTTGTGCTCAGGGAAGGAGGGAGTTAGGTGCATAGGTCTTTAACCAATGCAAAGTGTGCTTGAACTACTCTTTCTGGTCTGGGGACCCTTGCATCTGGACTCTTACAGTGACTTAAGACAGTGAAAAACGGGCAGGCGACACTTGTCAGTATGAGCTCCAGGCGACACCTCACCTTTACTCTTTGGCCTTTCGGATTTATGGGGAAGTAAGTTTATTAGTAGGCACAGGCGGTGTTCGCAAGTAATTCACAGGCCTTTCTCTTGAGCTGAGCTTACTGACAAGGCCCTGGTTTTCTGTTGACAAGCTGTTTCTTCCTTCAGAGTTTGGCCAGCCTGACCTTCTTACACCCCCGTCCATACTGTTAAAGCCTAGCGTTACAATCTGCCACTCCGCAGCCTCCAATAGGACATGGGCAAAGTCTCTGGTTAACCGTGTGAACCTCAGGTGACACTGGTGGGCTGGGTGGCAGCCTCGGGACTTTTTTGCTTAAGGAAGCATGCATTTGGGCAGGAGGTGAGTCTGTTCGGTGCTAAGGAAGCAGGCATCCTGTTCAGGCAATATCCCGACCCACCTCAGTACGACTTGCTTCACACCTGCTCTAGCCTGCTTTCTCTTGCTGGGATAAACACCATGACCATAGAGGAAAGGCTTTATTTCATTTGACTACTTCAGGTCACAGTCTGCCGTTGAGGGAAATCGAGTCAGGAACCTGGAGGCAGGAAATCTGATCACTCATTCAGCTAGCCTTCTTACACAGCCCAGACCCAGCTGCCCGTGGATGATGGTACCATTAGTCAAGGCACTTCCCTGTAGACATAGATAGCCACAGGCCATTGTGATCTGGGTAACTCCTCAAGTGAGATTTCCTGTTCCCAAGTGACTCTAGGCTGTATCAACTTGAATATATATATATAAACTAGACACCACACCCCTCAGCTTGGGTCTGGAGAAGTTCTCAGGGCAGGTGGCATCCTAGCGGCCAAAGTGATGGCAAATAGGAGCGGCCGCATTGTAAGACAGGAATTTGAGGTAACCAGGGAGTGGCTGGACATACTATTTTCTAAGCAACCACTTGGGAACTAACCCACGCAGAGCCCCAGTGGCTTCCTACTGGATTCCCATCCCCTCGTGTGGGGGGCTAGCCTTCCCACACAAGAAGCCTCCTGGGGACCATAACAGCAGGCATCACACATCGTATGTCATTTAAAGAAGACATTCCCTGTCTCTTTACAGTGAATAAGCACTGTCTCTGTAATGGCTGCTCTTTGCAGCCCCTTAAAAAAGGGACAGGTACAGAAAAGCCATGTAAGGAAGGCCCCTCGGGCAGCACCACTGAGCCCAGATGAGTTGACTTCCTCGGAGGGTTTGGAGACAAAACCAGGACTCAAAACCAAGAGTCGGCCAGCACCCCATTGGGTCCCCTGAGATCTCTGAATGTTTCCAAGACTCGAGTGGGTCAGCCACGGGGGGTGAGGAAGCTCCTGGGTGCTTAGCCCTCCTGATTGATGAGTCAAGTCTGCTGTTGATGATGTAGGCTGTTAGCAAGAAGGCTTAAGACTCCTGCCTATAAGATAGATGTATTTTAGCTCCAGATTTCGGGCATCTCATTCTCTGGTCTGCTTGCTCTGTTGCTGTGGGCCTGTGGTGACAGAGGCGGGGCATCCTGGTGGTGAGAGTATATGGTGGGACAAAGCCGTTGACCTCAGGGCAGCCAGGAAGACGCTTTGGGCTTCCAACAGGTGGTGGTGTGGGCATTGTGGAGAAGTCTCCCACTGACACGTTAGGGCTCCCCAGCCAGAAACGGGTTCATTACGTCTTCTGGCCTGTGTCAGCTTTCTGTTAGCATAATAAGAACCAATTCATTAAGTTATCAGTTTAGAAAGAGTAGTCTGTTCTGGTTCACATTTTAGAGCCTGCAGCTCATGATTGCCTGGGCCGGTTGCTGATGGAGCACAACCAAGTATATACTGGTTGGTTTTTCCTCACAGTGATCAGAATATGAGAGGGCAACTTAGAGACATTTCTCCCTTTAGAGCGGTAGTTCCCAACCTTCCTAAGGCTGCAAACTGCAACCTTTTCTTTTTCTTTTGGAGATTTATTTATCTTCAGACACACCAGAAGAGGGCATCAGATCTCATCAGGACTGGTTGTGAGCCACCGTGTGGTTGCTGGGATTTGAACTCAGAACCTTTGGAAGAGCAGTCAGTGCTCTTACCTGCTGAGCCATCTCGCCAGCCCAACGCTCCTCATGTTGTGGTGACCCTCAACCATAAAACTATTTTGTTGCTAGGTCATAACTGTAATTTTGCCACTGCTATGAATCGGACTGTAAACATCCGATAAGCACCCCCAGAAGGTTTGGTTTCTACCCATAGGTTGAGACCCTACGCTCTAGAGTGCTTTGGGCACTAGAAGACTCAGCCCACCCGTGGCAGAGCACCATAGCAACCAGACGTTGACTCCTTGCGGCATACAGAAAGCAGGGAGCGGCTGCAGGAAGGTGCACTCTACCCTCCCCGGAAACTCTCCCAATGCCCTACTTCCTTCTGCGAGGCCGCACCTCCAGAAGCTGCCAGTGCTCCACCAGCTGGAGACCAAGCACCCCGGAGTTCTACACTTGAGTCTGTTGGAGGCTCATTTCCATTTTGGGTCTCAACAGCCTGGTGTGGTGGTACACACCTTTAATCCCAGCACTCGGGAGGCAGAGGCAGGCAGATTTCAGAGTTCAAGATCAGCCTGGTCTACAAAGTGAGTTCCAGGACAGCCAGGGCTATACAGAGAAAGCCTGTCTTGAAAAACAAACAAACAAAAAAGAAACAAAAAAAAACGAACAAACAAAAACCAACAACAATAGGGTATTATCTTTATGGCTTGGAGGCAAAAAGGAGGAGGGATGGGTCTCCCTATGTCCCCTGAAGGCCCATCAGCAACAGGAAGCTGCCTGGGCGGCCTCCTGGCACCAGGAGGCTGGGGACTTTTGGGGAAGGGGCACGTCAGATCCAAACCAGCCAGATCGTTTGTGTGTTTGTGTGTTTGTGTGTTTTTCACTGATGTTGCTATCCAGGTGTGTAAATTCCTTCTGTAAACCGTCTGTCCTCAGTTTTTAGGGGGTTAGCATTTTGATATACACATCTTCTTCATCCATCCATTAGTCTTAAAATGGGCTACTCTGTTGCACCTCCTTAAGGAATGGAGATGGGAGATGAAACTGTCATGGCTCCCTGCTGTGTCCAGTTCTGAGAGTTTGACCTCTAGGTTCTGGCACCTATACTTCCTGGTTATAGTCCCATCTGTGGGGAATGGCCAGAGGTGTAGTAACTAGGGCAGATCAGAGCTGGAACCTCCTATTCTCTCTCTCTCTCTCTCTCTCTCTCTCTCTCTCTCTCTCTCTCTCTC